>NC_143499.1:36341666-36493958 GCF_051622355.1 Phaseolus vulgaris
AAAGTTATTTGGATTTTTTTTAATTAGAAATGTTTATGGAGCTTTCATAAATTATATGTATAACCTAACTTTACTTATGTTTCTTTTTTCAATAAATTAGTTGCACTTCTCATTTATATTATATTTATTTATAATTATAAATTCTAACTTAAATATTATATATATATATATATATATATATATATATATTAGATAAAAGTATTTACTTTGAAATTTTTTTTCTTGATATACATGTTAACTATTGTTTTAAAAATCAAATATTTATGTTGTACAAAGTTGAAAAAGTATATATAATAAAAAAAATTATAATTTAGTTTTTTTATGGAAACCTTCAAGTTAAACTTAAATCTAAATTTGATTATTTTATGAATTTTATTTTTTTAGTTGATTTAATGTCATTTCATATGATCAGAGTTTTAAATAATGTTATATCTAAATTACACTATATATTTATATTACACAAACTTGACATGAATGAAAGCTTTAAATAAAAACGTGTTAGAATCTAAATTGTTAAAAACATGCAAATTCAAGGAGTTGATTCCTTTAATGTTTTTATTTATTTATTTCTCCTCATTTATTTTTTTTGTTTGTTTTAGAACGACAATGCAGGTTCTCTACTTGTAGCTCTTCACGAGATCAATTTTGTATTTATTTAGATCATGTAACAGATATTAAGACTTCTGTTATTACATAGTCTTTCTATAGACATGGAAATTTAATGTGATATCGTGGAAATTAACAACAATGGAAAGTAATAAGTATACTAAAGGAGTTATTTCTAAAAGCTGATGCATGACTCAACTAATTAACCAACTACTATGAAAACAAAAAATAAAGCACTCATATCTTGCATGTTCAGCCACAATGTCAAGCCATGCTAACAAAACAACCTTTTTTTACTATAAAAGTAACCCAAAACAACATACCCCAACAAAATTTAACAATAACTTTGTATGATAATTATAGAAATTATATTATGAATGAGAAAGTTTAAAACTTTGAAACATAAAATTTCCTATTTTCTGAAAGTCTCTCTGAATTTATTAGTGAATACTAATACTATAACCATTATTATCATTATTATTATTATCACTATAAAATACTGTTTCAAACATTTGGTGATCTTCACTATTCTAGTAGCTATTTGTATGAGGAACTGATGCTGTGTACTGACAGTCCAAAACATCGATGACCCTGTTGGCTATGGCACTTGCATAGACTGAGGAACCTTCAATTATCTGCCTCAGTGAAACAAGTCACAATTAAACGCACAATCAGACCAATGTGACAATTCTATTATTGCAAAGAATTCATAATTCTAACTACTAGCTAGTTTTATGACAAATGATATATACCAACCTTGCTATTGAATAAGAAACTGCAATATTCACCAACATGTCCACCTGCAACATGATGAAGCTCCAACTGAAGTTCATCCAGAACCTTGGAGACAAACAACAGGCAGTTGATTTTCTTCCTCTGGAAGAGTTTGATTGTGACATCATCATCTATAATCCGGACATCAACCTCACTGTCTTTGGATTTCCTCTGGAGCCATGAGGTCCTTATGCCCCCATCTGGATCACCAAAAGGCTTTATGTTACAGCTCTCAGCAGCATCTTCTTCTGTTTTGGGCCTTTTGCACCTCTCTCTCCCATACCTTTTCTTCTCTACCAATAGTTTGAGTTCATTGACGGTTCTAATAAGCTCTCTTATGTAGTCAATGGCATCCCCCACTACGGATGCTCTATCAATCTGTGTTTAATCAAACCTAACCAATAAGATTGACCAGTTGATCCATAAAAAAAATAAAAGTTCAAATATATTTTAAGTCCATATAGTTAAGAGAATGTCCACTTTTATTTTTTCATAAAAAGATCAGTTTCTTTTAGTCTTTCATGTATAGAAATGGGTCTTCTATGATTTTTACTTCACGAACATGGAATCAAATAGATACCGACAAAGACTGTATCCAACATATTTTCATAAGGATTAGAAGATACTTATGTTTTAGAAATTAAAATTGGAGACATCGTTACATTTGTAGGAATTAGTATGTTATTTATTAGTCAGAAAATTCATAGATGATGTATACCTTGGTGGGGTTTGGGATAAGATTTCTCAAGATTTTGTATTTTCCATTCAGTTGCTCTCTTCTTTGTTTCTCAGTTGCAAAATGTTTGGTAGCTTTTCCTCCTCTTCCCTTGCTAACAGAGGGTGTGACCCTGTTGAATTCCAGCACTCCCATGTCAAGCTGGCTCCCATCTCCCTCTATCTCATCCCCTCCAAAGAGTGAACCATTCCTTGAGTTGGTTGGCAAGCTGTAGCCACGAGGGAGAGACTGAAACAGCTCTCTGAGGGCTGGAGGCTGTGGAGGAAGGTTCAGATGGAATAGAGGATCATACAAAACTGAGGATGCATTTGTGTTGTCTGACCCTATTGGAAGGTCTCCAAGAAATGCCAGTGGATTCTGAAAGTTTGGTGTGTTCTGATTTGGGTTTGTGAGGCAAATGGTGGGATTGGTGTGCAAAGATGAGGCTGAGCATCTTGGTAAGTGGAGAAGGTTTAGGAGATCTGGTGAAGTGTAAGGAGGGTCTAGTATGGAAGAGGGGTTGTAGCTTTGGCTGCAGTTTTGAGTCTCCATTTGCTGAAATTGTTGTTCATTTTGTTGCTGTTGCTGTTCTATTTGATTAGCATAGGCTATGTCTTGCAATTCCTGAACAGTAGTAGGGTCCCAAGTGGACTGCTGATAGGGAAGGGAATCAATGACCTCTTGCACCAAATGGTTATCCATGTTGTTGGTGTTGTTGATGTAGGAGTTCCCCATGTTCAAACCTAGATGCTGTGAATGAGGGATGTCAATACATGTGGAAGTGACTCCACTTGCATAGATGGAGACATCTTGGTGTTGTAGATTAGGATGGTTAAAGGAGAGCTCCTCCACAGAAAGCCTGAGATTCTCTTCAAGGCCATTATCAGTGTTTGTGGTGTTGCCTAGAACCATAGGTGATGGAGGTAGAGGGTCTGGAAGAGTTTGAGGGAAGTTATCCTTTAGAGAGGGTATGCTTTCTCCCATAGTGTTGGGATCAAAGCAACCAGTTTGCTCATGCATTTTTGCCCTGTCTCCTGTACTCATTGGTCTCTCTGCAGTAGTTGACACAAATCAACAGAATCAGATATTTAAAATAAACAAAAAGAACACACCATCTGAGTGAATACAAAAATATCACCCAAGAAAGAGAAAAGGGGAAAAAGAAACAAAGGAAAAAAGACACAACACTTAGACACCAGAATTTGAGAATTCACTGAAAAAGATGTTTAAATTTGATCATTTGAATCTTGTTTTGCTGTAGGTGTCTCTAACATCAAATTGAAAAATTGATACCATTGAATGAAGAAAGTAACTACTTGCTATTGTATTTGTAAACTTGAAAATTACCTATACTAGTAAGAAAGAAAACTAAATATAATGCAGAGTAGGAAGCAGTAGTTTCATATAGAAAGCCAGAGGGATTTGGAATTCCTTTCTTTATTTTCTTTAGAGAGAGTTTGTTGTGAGAAAGGAAGAGACAAAGTAGAGGAGAGGTAGGAACTATGGTGTCACTTAAAAAAGGCAAATATCTCAATGTTTAGTTTAATCTTTTAAGCATAGGAATTGGAACAAAAGAAGAAAAAAGAGTCATTCAGTTACAAACAATTCAGATTCTTGCTTTCAGGACCCACATTGTAGGACCACTATAATTAAAAAGTCACATTTGATTAAATTAAACTACCACCATGTAATAGGTTCATTACAAAAATAAACCAACAATTTGTTCCTTTGAAACCCTTTATTAAGTTAATATTTAAAAGAGTCAAAATATTAATTTAATTTGTAAAATATTTAAATCAATTTCTAATATTATAATTTTATGACAAAAAAAAAAATCTCTGATTTATTGTTGAAGTGGCCTTTGAAGTTATATTTTAATGGTAAAACAACCTTATAAAATTTAATAATATCATATAGGATCTTCTTAAAGATTAAAATAAATATTTTATTTTTGTAAAACTTTATTTACATTTAAAAAATGGTATTGAAGTAAGTTAGAATAGTTATGGAAATATCATATATAAATAACTTTTACGAAATGTTTAATCTTGTTGTAATTATGGAAGAAATAATTCATTATTTTATTAGGAAGGTAAAGCCCTTACAAACCTCCAAAACAATGTAGATTACATGCATGAAAAACTAAAACAGAAAAAAGTAATTCTTTTTTTTGGTATAAGAAAAGAATATGATATAATTTTTTTTTTAATTCTAGTAATTTCTAAAAGTCTAAATAATTTCTATACATCAATATAATGCACATAAAACAAAGTATTGGTTTGATAAGCTATAAAAGTCTTCAAAATGTTCCATCTTCATCCCTTTCTCAAGTTGCTTTGATAAATGTGAGTAATTATAGCAACTGCATGTATTATAAACACATTACACAAGTATTACGTGATTCCATTTAACAATACAGTTGAAAATATTATTATTATCAAACAAAATTACAGAATAGTATTTGTAATTCAACTAATTTTATAACATTATTTACCTTTACCAACTCTCTTAGTAACCCTTTATCATAATTAAAAACTTCTTAACTGAAGTAAGCATTTTTTGTGTGTAACCATAAGCATTTTTATATCCCTAAAAGAATACATTCATAATCTTCAAATTATTTTTTCAAACTATAAATTTGAATCAAATACCATAATATATAATTATGCATGTCTATTCATTGAATTTTAAATAAGTTAAACATATAACGTAATATTTTCACATGTAAAATTTTCAATTTTCTTCCTATATGTAAAAATATATTAAATTATAGTCTCCACAGTTCAAGCGTTAAGGATTAGTTTTTATTACCATATATTTATAATTAAATCATTCATACATATATATTAATTGTATTTTCCATAAGTTCTCTAACACTTTTTTATTAGGTCTTTCTAATATGATGCATTTTTAATTTATTTTATATTTTTCTATCAGTAAAAAATAAATTAAATTAAAAGGAAGCAATTGAAGTGTTAAAAAAAAAGTCTCTATTTTAAAATTCACATACCATTCAAAATTTTCACCAACGGTAATTACACTATTTTTTAGACTATGTAAGTTAATGTTTTATAGTCGACATTAATAAAGATTATTTTTTAATTGATATTATTAAAATGTATTCTGCATAGTTTCCCATAGTTGTATATGTCTAATTTTGTCTTGTTTGAGATATTATTAACATCTCTTTCCTAAACAATGTCCTAAACTCATACGTTAATCCTGTCTCCTATTTCAACTAACGTGTAATAGATGCCTAAAATAAATAAATAATATATATATATATATATATATATATATATATATATATATATATAAAATGTTGATACGTTTGGGGCATGGAAAGAAATTGGATAATAAAAATTATTATAATTACAAGAAGAGAAGAGATATAAAGAGAAGAATGAAAATGAGATAAAATGAGTTATGTTATTCGGCCATAATTTCATATACCCTAACAATATTATTTTTCTTAAGATAATATCTTCACTTATGCTAATCTCTCTTTTATCATTTACCACCAAATTAGTTCAAGTTTCGTATTTAGAAGTATAATACTCTTTCAATCAACCTTTTAAGAAGATTTTTAATTTTTTTTTATCAGTAAAAAAAAATATAGTCAATATTTTTTTTTACTCTACTATAATATAAAATTGATTTTTGTTTATGATTCAAACTTTATACCATCCAAACACTTATAATATGAAAATGATTAAAATGTGTCATTCTGTATATGAAATGATTGTTAGTAGTTTTTTTCTTAAAAGATTGTTAGTTTCTTTTCAAAATTAGTTGTTGTTTTGATTGAAGATCAATGTCTATTATAACTAACTACTTCTAGTGAGTTGATTAAGTGAAAATTAAATTAATTTTACATGAGTTGATGAAGTGGAACGTCAAATTAAATTAATTTCATATAGAGAAGAACCTATTCTAATAATTTCCATACTATAAATACCTGAATTATTTAAAATTTGGCATAAAGCAGAACTAATATCGTATTATAGTAAAAAAAACATTTAATCAAAAAATATATTAAATGGTATTGTTTAAGAAAATCCTTCCGAACATAACAAAATAACATCATAAAAAGGTGAAAATAATTGGATTGGTGTCATTTTCTTCATTTGATCGTATAAAGTTAACAATAATTAGAGTTTAATAATATGGAATAAAGCTTTAACATTATTTCAGTTGTTATATAAAAAGTACATTCTAAAACATTTGTTCAATTTTTGAAGGGAAGTATATTGAAATAGAAATGTTTGTTTTTTGTTTTGTGAACATATTTTAGAAAAGAAAATAAAAAAAAGAATTAAAGTGGGAATTATGGAGAAGCAAAGATGAGGTAGAATAGGAGGGTTCACACAAAAGGTGATTGAGAAGAAAACGCGTTAGTTGGGATTCTAAAATGTATAATTAACGGCACTTGTGGTCCCCACAGCACCAAGAAATTGATCTCCATGCAGATTGGTAACTTAAACTAACTTATAGGAACCCTTTTCCTCATAACAACTCCCTTTCCCTTTTATGTTTCTTGCTAGTTATGGTTATTTTGGTAGGTTTGTTATCGAGAAATATAATAACATAGGTAAGATCATCACATTGGAAGTATTATTTTACTTTAATTTAATTACAGTTTTATTTTAAGAGTATTTGATGAGTGAGAAAATAATATTTATATATAGAGTGTTTGATGTTGGGAAGGATTTATCTGTTCATCATGATACAACAAACTTACATTTATGTGATTTTTATTTGGTGGGTTTTAACAAAAACTGAATTTGAAAATTATTTGGACGGTTTTGAACATATAGAATATGAGATACAATATTATTTTTAACCATATAGACAACAAATATTTATAACTATGCAAATAAAAGCATGAATATTAAATATCAGTTTTGATCTTACCAACAAATTGAGAGGATAAATTCACTTTAAACAATTTTTTGTTCAGTGTTATATGGGTCCAAATTATTGCTATTTGAATATTTTTACTGCATGACTATATGTTTTTTTTTTTGCATACACCCAATTATTGGAATTATATAGTATAATTTTTTGTTATTATATATGGGTTGAAACATCTGTAGTGGTTATTTTTATTAATTTATTTTTTATTATTGAGCAATTTTCTTTCTATAAAGTACTCTTTATTAGTGAAACTTCATAAATATGGAAAAAAACCTATAAATTCAACCCTACAAAACTGACTCAACAAGGTAAGGTTTACCTTATGTATATATTGTAAATTAATCTTATTTTTAGTTGATGTCGGATTTCCATTATTATTAAAATAAAATATAATTAGATATTATAAGTATTATGTAACTGATTATTTTGTTTCATTTTCTTTTCAAATTGTTAGTATATTTTGTTTCTCAATATGTTTCAAATTAGCGAATTGGAGTTTGAGTAATTAGGTCCATTTACATAAGAAAATGCTTCCATCAAACTGTGTAGCCTAAAAACATTTACATTAGACTTTTCCTACTCTTCCTACACCTTCGTCTTCATTAAACTTGATGTTGCATATGTGTTTTCCTTAGTTAAGTCTTTAACAGATGCTTCGTCCATGAACAACTTAACACATGGGTTGTTGGATCATTTGCCTTTTCGCTTAGCTAAACTCAACTCGAGTTTGGGGACTTGTGTACTGGACAAAGTGTTCATGTGCTTGGGACCTCAGTCCGTGGGTGTGGTCAACTCGGTTATTGGGCCCAAAGGGTGGTCATGAGTCTGACCCAGTTTCATTAGTAAGCCCGATGGTGAATGATTTAAATAGAGAAAATAACAAGTTGGTCATATGTTGATATAAGATTATTAGTTATATATATAGATAGATAGATATAGATATATACATTAAGCTGTTAGAATAGAATATATGTGAATATACGTAGTTGTTAGTTAAATAAATATGTGCATTGTTAATTGAATGTACATGACGATATTAGTTAAATGGTGAGCACCCGAGAATAAGGGCGCTCAAGATTCTCTTTTGCAAGTTAACATTGTAAGTAAAGGTCCCCGTAAGCAGAATATTACTTAGCATCGTAAGTAAAGGTGCCCGTAAGCAGAATATTACTTTTGTTATGCTTTCTGTTGAGGTTATATTCTTTTAAGAGAAAGTCGTTAAAGAGATAGTTATGTTATAAAAAAGGGCTTGAGACCCTATGGTGTTTTTGAATACTAGATTGAAACTGAATACTTATCTTATTTTGTATGTTCTCACTGACTTGATCGTCAGAGTGTGATCCCTTTGTCCCAACGGAGCCATGTATCAGGAAAGGAGAAGACGCATAACAGAATCTAGAGCGAAGCTTTTTACCAAGTCAACTGGCGAGAGTGTCAACCGGCAAGAACAAATTTCTTCCTTCAACTATTACATTAACTCCTTTCTACACTAGTTAATCAAAAGCAAAGTATTTAGTCCTATATCAATCTTATTTTGTATTTAGAACCAATGTAAATTGAAACTAGCTCATGGATTGCAAGCAATTCATAGGATATAAAACCGAGTCATAATATGCAAAACTAACATTTGTTATTTTCCTCTTTATCCAAGACCATGTTTGGAACTTTGCTAAATGAAAAATTTCTTCAGCATCCACCCTCTCCCTCATTTAAAAGTAACCCCATTCAGCATCCACCCTCTCCCTTATTTAAAAGCAACCCCATTCCTTTGGCCCCAATACTCCATAAAACAACTACCCTTACTCCCTTCCATACATGGTTCCTTTTTTAATTAAAATGTGGCAATAAGAATCGTAGAAGGTGATATATTAGGTCGTTGTTATAAACCATTTGTATCCCTGCCCACTTAGAAACCATTGACCAGACTTGATAAGCAATCTTGCATTCCACAAAAAGGTGATGAACCATTTCTTCTGCTTGATTACATAAAGGGCATTATCGAAGATGGAAGTATAACTCCTCTTCTTAGAAGTAAATCTCCACCCTCATCAGCTAGCCATAACAACCTATCCTATCTCTTTTTTACTTAACACTATTTATCTCATTAGAGAGAAGTGAAAGTTCTCTTTCCCATTCGAAAGTATGCCTTATCTAATCAAAATTTCATTCCAACCATTTTCATTACAAAAACTAGGGATGAAAAAGCGGGCCCGCCCGCCCCGTGGAGGCTCGTCTCGTGGGTTACCTCTGTTATAGCGTTGCATACAGAGCGGTACAACAACGTTGTAGGTGGCACGATAGCAGAGCGGCGTGATAGTGGCGCTGGTGACCGTGAATGTGTGTGGGTTGAAGTGGAATGGAATGGAGAAGGAAGAAAACCTAGATGTGCTTGTGCAGTAGTAGTGGCGTAGCGCAACACACATATTTTCTTTTTTTATTTTTTGTCTTTTTTTTGCGGGCCAGCGGGTCAGTCTGCCCCACCCCGCCCCCTCATTGGCCCGCGTGGGCTGCGAGTTATGCGAGGTGGGCTAAAGCAGGTCAACAGGTTGAAAAGTTGAGTCTGCCTCGCGTTTTTTACTAGCGGCCATGGGTCGGCCCGCATGGCCCGCCCCGCTTTGTCATCCCTAACAAAAACCAACTTGGTTAACAAAATTCCTTTTGTCATTAGATATAAGGTATAACCTTGGTACCTTTATTTTAAAGAATAATTGCCAAACCACTTGTCTTCCCAAAAGTAAATAGTAAATAGTCTATCCCTTCCCTAGTTTCCTTACTACCTGTTTATCAAACCAGCTTTCCGTTTGACCTTCTTCACAAATTTTACAAATATCTCTCCACCATCATGATTGTAAATTACTTGTGAATCCTATATTATTATCACCAAAATCATATTTAGATAGCACCATTTCTCTCCATAAACCCGATTTGTCTACTAACAACTTCCACTCCATTTTGCAAGCAACGCACTATTAAAACTCCTAATATCGTTAAAACCCAGCCCTCCCCCGCTTTTTGATTTGCATAAGGACTCTCATTTAATCCAAGCAATTTTCCTTTTTTTAACTACCCCAATCCCATAACAAATTTCTTTGCAAAATCTTAATTGCATTACATACTGAAATTGGGACCTTGAATCTGTGATAGTCAAAGTGTCACATCTAGATGATCATCAAATCTACGACGAGAAAATGAAACACATAGATGATAGACTGCATTTCATGAGAGACATTGTTGAGTTTAGGGAGGTCAAAATCAAAAAGATAGTCTCGGAGAAGAATCCCACAAATATATTTATAAAGTTTTTGCCAAGATTGAGGTTCAAATAGTGCTTGGATGGATTAAATTTTTTGTTTGAGGTCATAGAAAGATAATGTTGAGAGATCATAGAATGGGAGAATTATGATGATCGAATCTAAATTATGTTCAGCAAGATCTATTAGAGAGATCATTTAAACTATTAGATCGTCTCTATTAGATCGTATGATGGAATGGAGAAAAAATCATCTAGTAATGGTTTTTATGTTATTTACTTTAAGTTAGGTTCTATATGTACATATTGTTTGGTATATAGACGACACACCGTAATTTGATAAATTCTCTGTTTGTAAATTTTTTCAATACTAATAAAAGTGATTTCTTTTAATCTTATTTTTATATTTTCTTGTTTATTATTGTTCTGAATCCAACCATCATAGTATGAATACAGATAAGAAAAGGCATAAGTAGATAGTGTTTCACAAGGAATTTGAGTCTCTCAATTATTAAAGATTGTTGCGGAGTTGAAAATTATTTGTTGCTCTTGTTTGATACAAGTAAAAGCTTCACCCTAGTTTCAAAAGGAATACTTGAAACTGCATAAATCAAGACTTCATGGACGTTTTGAATCTTTGCATCAAAACATGTTGTTATAATTAGTCTGTGCTATGCCATTTTGTTTGGCTGAGATCGACTTTTATTATAGAAAATATATTATGAAATAATTAGAAATATAATATAGATATATTTTTCCATATGATATTTACTTCCCATTATTAAAGTACTCATATCTATACTAATATATCATACTAGTAATACTTTAAAATCAATATTAAATATTATATATTTAAGTATATCTCACAATTAGAGTAAGCTTTAATTTATAAATTAGTTTTGTGATGTTGTATTAAGTTTAAACTTACCTATATTTATTTCAAAAAAAACACTTAAAATTTGTGGGCTTAATTCATTTTGCTTTATTCAGTTACCTTGTCTAGAGAACTTCAATTAGGCAGAAATAGTAAAAAAAAAATTCTGAAATTAGTTACATCAATCTTATGACATGATTTATAATAACAAATAAAACATGGAAAGAAATGTTGACTTCAATTTAACTAACGACAGAATAGAACATTAACAAAAACTGGATGTTTTGTTTCATTCCAAAAATAATGTACATTTGAAAACATATTACTTTGAATCTAAACAATTCAAAGCATCTTTAATATTCTCTATTGTTGAGGTGACAAGTGCATTAACGTTACTTACCACTTCGATGTCTACCATGCTCATTCTTGATGGACTAGAAGCCAAAATTTGAAACATTAGAGTCACCAAGGAACCTCCTGATTTCCCAACTTCTCCAGATTCTCCTTCAGGAACATTTGCTTTCCCTTCCCTAGATATGGTGAAACCAGAGGGAAGAATCGGAAACAGTGATGTGTCATCTCCGTTCATCACGTAGTTCAGTGCCTTCATGTCAAAAGGAGCGTATAACATCACACATCCCAAAGCATCTACGTAACTTTCTTGGAGAACCACTATGTTGTTCTCTTTAGGGATGAAAGGCTGCATATGAACAATTCAAATTAATTTTTATGATACTTCTCAGTAAAACAACACTTCAAATTTAAAAGTGATATGAAGAAGAATAGACAAGACTGTTTATATGCATAACAAGTTACAAAGTCTAAACTAGATACACTATGTTATTACAGTACTGGTAAAAAAATTAGCTCATATGCATTACAAGTTACAAAAAACTTGTCTCAAAATGGAGTTTGAGATGGAAAGAAGAGAAGATATGACGAAGAATTTTAAAACAGGTTCCAGAAGTGATAGCTTATACTATGGAAAAGAAAATGAGAGAGAAGAGAAAGTTAGTGTATTAAATATGGAAAAGGGTACTGATACATTCACACCATCGTCCACAATAAAAAATCCACCTACTATTTGCAGTGTCAAAGAAAAGTAGATGGTATCAATGTATCAGCCCCATTTAATATTTTCCTTGATTCATGTTTATTGACTCTGAAACACGTATTTGTGAGTTTCAATAATATGTTTAACGTAATCTTATTGAAAAACATACTAATTTAGTTCTGAATATAGCATGGAAGCATGAAACTGAAATAGAAATAACAAGTACGTACCCGCATGATTGAAATACAGTTTCCAGGATTACTACCTGTTGTGATGCGTTGAATTTCGTGCCCTGAGTTTCCAGAGCACAGAACATCCCACTACAATGAAAATAACATGGAAGCATTGATGATTTTGCGATGCAAGATTAAAATTTAGTATAAAAAAGTTTGGGGTTTGAACCTTAGCTCGTTTCCTGTCATCTATCAAGTAGTCAAAAACATGTTGTGGAGAGAGAGGAAGCCAAAAGGAGGTAGCTGCACTGAGAATCATGCCTTTAGGTTCACCAGGGTCGCTCATGTTCACTCGAACGGCAACTCTAACACCAGAATTGTTCATCCTGGTTAGGTGTGGGAAGTTCGTGTTATCTTTCATACACAAACTCTCACAGTAACACTTAACCATACGACGAGTCAAGCGCATTATATTCCTTCTTGACTCAGCTGTCCTAATCACTGAGAAAAACGAATGGCATATGAACAAATAATAATAGATCACAAATTAAAAATGAGAAGTAGGGTTTGGATAGAAGAAAACCAAGTGTAACCAACCTCCTCCACCTTCACAACTAGGTATAGTTTCACTTGAGGCACTTGCAATCCTCTCACACATTCTTTCAAGTGCCAAAACCCATCTTTCTGCTCCATATGCATTATTGCCACAAATAAGATCTCTGAAAAGATCGTGAGTTTGGATCTTATCATCCACTTCCACATGCTCCACCCAAGAAACCTGTCAAAATTAAACAATAGGAGTGTTTTTGAACTAGCTAGCATTCTGTTAGGGCATAGAAAGGAAAGGATATGGTTGAGATTCAACAATACTGTGCAAACAGTGCGGCAATGAGTGAAAACAACACTAGCTTCTTTTGAAAAATATAGTTTTCCAAACTTTTCTCGAGATATTGGTACAATACACTAAATTCTCAAAAACATGAATGAAAATTGTTTTTTAACCAACAAATGGAAGACATATTAAGTGCCACTGTATTAATTATTTGATGGGCTCCATGCTTCATATAGGTCATAAATGATCATTACTCACCTTGTAACAAAAAAGGGGTGTAATCTTGGATGCAAATTTATGTTGTGTACCAGATGAAAACTAAATCTATACAAACTAGCTAATTCTGTTTGGAACCACTGTTCTAAGTAGATAGGAATTTTAACTGTATCATATAACTCTACTTTCAATCACTTCTATCAATTTAATTATTCAGGTTTCAACAAAAAATAGAATATGTTATGAAAAATAATGTGGCGGCTGTCATGAGGGAAATTTGGAATCACATAAACAAAATGGTATTAAAAAATGGAGTATGTGCTTGAGAGACTTTTTTTTAACACAATTAAAATGTTGGACATGAATTACAAATCTAAATAAAAACAATTGTGTTCTTATTCAAACTAGTGACTCCGTATGAAAACTTAGTTACAAATGTATTAATCCCTAACCAATGTTTTTACAGTTAACTTCTATTGCTGCGGTCTACACAAATTGTTGTGGTTTTGCAATATGATCAGCATATCTAAAGTGCTAGCTTTTTCTTTCTTTTTGAAATGATATGAGGACATCAAGTTTGACTTTTTGGAAGTTGTTGTAGTATAGGAGGTGGGTTTAAATTACACTTACATAACTAAATTTCAATTTCAGATCTATTTCACAACTGTTCTTTTATAGAGAGAAGGGTGACCATGGTAATTCTCTGACATCTTAAATGCTTATAGTATTTTGGATTGTAATTATTAGCTATCAATAAACTTGTTTATTAATGTAATAACTTAGAGGCTTTTTGGGATGGAGGTTTCTAAAATTTTGACATGAATTTTTGTGTGGAGTGAAGTGATGAATTATTAGGTTTCCACTTCTATAATTAGGAACTGCAACTTCACGGTCCTCAATATAGAGGTTGAGTCAATTTAGATATAGATGGAATATATCCATGTCTCTTTTTTGTTAAAAGGATGAAGTACTACAATTTAATATATTTTTTTATTGTTGATTAAAAAAACTTACCTTGTAACAACAATACACAAGTGACATTTATTCAGTTAAATAAACATAGTTATCCTATTCTATAAATGCAATTCAAAATTGGTTAGCGTGAGATGGACATGAAGAAAAAGAAAAGAGCTATGAAGAGTTACTAACCCTGCACAATCCCTCAGTGATTTCTTGAATCAACAATCCAGATGGGAGCCTCCGAGTGGTGGAAACAGTAGAGGTTTTGTGTGTCGAAGAATCAACTGACACATCCCCTATGGTCCATACACCTGCTTCAATTTGTTTACAATAACGAAGGAAGTGGAATTCCCGAGTTGGAACCAAAGGTGAAAGAATGTGCATTTCTGCATTCATCTATACAAATGTTCTTCACTTATCACCTAATCCAGAGATATTGTTATACCAAAATCACATGAAGCAAGGTTTTCAGGAAAACATACCAACTGCAAAGCTCCATTTCGGTTTCCTAACGAACCACTTTCGAGTACTTCAATTGTTTGGGCCTTTTTAACAATTGTTGGGAATAGATAAACCCATTTCTCCTTCAAAGATCAAAGTATATATAACATATTTTAAGAGTATTCATGTTTCAAATATGCAGATAACCAGTAAAATGTTTGATGGAATAGAATCATAGAAGTGCTAACCGAATTTAAAAACATTTCCACAAGCTCCGTCCCACTCATTTTCACCACTCGTGAATCTTTCGAAGACTCTACTCGAGCATGAGGTCCGTTTAAGGTATTACTCCTTTGAAATATCCTTTGGTAGCAATCACGCTGCAGAATGAATCTCTCATCCACCATAGACCTGAACCAGAAGGGTTCGTTCATACTTAAGAGTTTCATCAACTCTTCCATCGCAGTATTCGCAATCTTCAGCATTCGTGCCTTTTCCGTATCTCTATTTTCGATGCTCGTCGGTTGGGATGCCCTATCGCTGTTCAAAATTTTAAGTATCCCATCCAGATCAAGATCAAGAGATGGCGTATGGTCCTGAAGAATGGACGAAATGTCTTGACAAGGAGGTGGAATATCTTGATCTAGGGTAGGAGTAACAGAAGGAACGCTTAAACATGGATTTGGTCCTTGCAATTGGCTTTGTTCCTCAGCAGCGGGAACGTTGTTGTTATTTTGATTATGAGTAGAAGCCAGTGTGTGAATATTTTGATCAAGAGCAGTAACCAAAGCTGGAATATTATACTCAAGACATGAAATCAAAAGAGAATCATCTTGACTGGGAAAGGGATCAAGAATGGCAGGAGAAGTAGCAGTAAGAGAAGAAACACGTTGAACAAGTGCAGGAGCAGGAATTTCTCGACTATGGCCATGATTAAGAATAGGAATAGGAATAGGAATATCCTGAGAAAGGGTTGATGTAGCAGTAGGAACATGTTGATTAACTGCTGGAATATTATGCTGAGCAGGGGAAGGAATGTGAGGATCATCATTAAGAATGAATGGGTTTTGTGAAGTTCCAACCGTCAAACTTGCTCGTAAGGTATCAAGTGAAGAAGAAGAAGAAGAAGAAGGAATAGCAGGAAGTAGTTGTGGATCAACCCCATTGTTTGCCATGAATGAGATTACTCTCTCACACTGAAAAATAATTCAGAATAGTGTGTCCTGAGATTCACACCACAAGAGAAGCAATTAATTAATATACTTTATTATATACTAACCTCTTTGATTAATAGAATATTTTCTACCTTCAAGATTTGCAAAGAAAGTTCTCGCTCTTCTTGTCCCATGGATCGACCCCCACAAGGTGCGCATGCTACACTCTTCAAAGTCTCACTCATTATACGGTTTTCTGTCTGTATTCTTTCATTCTCAAGACGAAGAGCATCGATATCTAATCGCTCACTTTTAGTCTGAAAATTGCACCAAATCAGTTAATGAACAAGATGGTGACTAAGTACGTACTATTAACTAACTAAGCATAAGCATGTAAGATATTTGTCCTTAAAAATGAAGTATCATGAGACTAACCCTTAATTGTGTTTTCTTGTTCTGAAACCAAAATTTTACTTGTTTAGCATCAAGCCCAAGCTCCTCTCCTATTTGACGGCGTCGTGTTTCGTCCGGATGTGAGCATTCTTTGAAGATTCTGAGTTTCAAAATGGAAAATATAGTTAGATTTTCAGCAGCATTGAGAGAGTGTTAAATATCGAATACCAAACAATACTACATGTATCAAGGTTTTTGAGCAAAGGCACGAACAATAAATAGATGAAGGAAATCCATAATCAACGAGACAAGAAAGCACAGTATTATACTTTGCATATATATATAGAGATCAATAAACACATGAAAGATATCTAAAATATAAGACACATCACAATGAAAGTTCTTAGGGTCAGAAACCAAAGAAATAGAAAAGTGGTTAAATTTGAACTTCTGAGGAATCACCTAACCATTCAGCATGTTCAGCTCGAGCACCAGGTGTACCTTCTGGATTGTATTTTATGTCTCTATGTATATGTTGGGATAAAACTTCTACGCAGTTTTCTTTATATATTTTGAGTACTGTTTTTCAATATATATATATATATAAAGTTTATTAAATATAGTGAACCCTTATGCATGAAAATAAAACGTAACCAACCAACATGTTCCCAATCCCTCTGTATCTACCTTCTACCTGCATGTTGAAAAACAGTACCCATCTTAGTCCCAAAAGCAAAACAAAAAATCATGGTATCATATATGTATATACCAGAAATTAAAATATATATGCCATGCACACAGATTAAACCTTCAATAAAGTTTTACCTCCATATGTTAACTCTTAGTATAAATCCTTATATAGATAGATTATTAGAGTATAAAATTTAAATTTTGATCAGAGAAGGATACTAAAAATACTTATAATATCTAAAAATCTGGTATTGTAAAAATTGCCTTTTAGAACTGAAATCGTTATTATTTTAGTTTAAACTTAAATATGACATTTCTGTCTTTTGGAATCAAAATCAAATAACCATCAAATATGGTTTTTTTTTTTTTCAAATTTGAAAGAGATAAAAAAAAAAGAGGAATAACTACCAATCATAGAAGAGAGACCATTTTTGTTAATTCAATTAACTAAAAATGGATGATAGTTGCAGTTTATTAAGGGGAAATAAAAAAAGAATTAAGTCTCCTTAAAGCTTAAAAGAGTGTTTTATAGGAGAATTTTTTATGTTTACTGAGAATCTTAAGTTCAGAAATATGAACATTTTAAAAATCATTTAAAGAAGCCCAACATTTCCAAGAATATTTTTAGTTAATTTTTTCACAAAAAGATTTCTTGAAAGAGATAGATATCAAAGATTCTCAAAGGAATAAATTCTTTTACAGACATGTCTCCCACTTTTTAGAATAATTTTGGCATACCAATCATTGTGAACAAAAAACACAGTTCCTAAGAGATATAATTTGTGGAGAACATGAAAAAATTTGTACACTTTCCAAAATTAAGACCAACAAAAATAAATATAGAAATTAATTATTCCCATCCAATAAAAGGGAATAATAAACTTGAAAGTCATTTAAATAGAAAAAGATTGAACTAGAAATTTTTTGACACCTCTCTAAAATGTTGCGTGCACTTGAAAGGAAAGAGATACGAAAAAATATTAATAAGATAAAATATCCACTTCTAACAAAATTTAAAGAAAAATTATACTTTAACACTTTTGTATAAAAAACACTTACTTAAGAACTACATTTTAATAATATATAACATATATTAATACTTTAAATTTAAAAAAAAATTAGAAAATTAAAATATTGAGATAATTAGTTATCAAGTGATTATTTTTATAAATAGATGTGAAGATATCAAAGTCCAAATTTAAAAATGTGCCTATATTAGTCTAATAAAAGATCTTGAAAATAAAAAGAGACTGTGATATGAACAATCAATAATAGTTAATAAATAAATCATGATAATAAATTTAATTTTCATCTAAGTTTCTTTATCAAACAACCTCTATTTATGATATTTTTAATTTATTACTCTTATTTTCTTTACCATCTACTTTATCCCTTGATTTTCTTCTTCTCTACTAAGAAAACTTTGTTTTGGTATTCTTAGTTTGCCTATTCACATGTACAACCAAGAAAACAACAACAGCAATATATGAATTTTAAAAATAAATAATAGTGATAATAATAAAACATAAATAAGTTATAATAAAATTAAATATTAATAAAAATATATTTTTTTTTTTAAGTTCTTTATAATTTCAAACCTTAAGTTCATCTATTTCTCTACTATTCACAATCATCATATATTAGTGACGAGGGAGATTAAAAGAAGTAAAAATATTTAGAAAAGAAAAGAAAAATAAAAGCATCTCCCATTATTGATCGTTTTAGAAAAAATACTAAATTTTAGAAAAAATTAATATTATTAAATAAATTAAGTAATTTTCTTAATAATAAACTAGTTAATTCAGTATTAAGATAAATAAAATATGTTTTAAAACTATTTAACTCAGCATCCTATTTTTTATTTATTTAATTTTTTTAGTCCCTACAAGAGAGTGAGGAATGCGTTATCTTACTATTTTATACAAGTATTTATCCTTGTTTTGGACAAAAAAAAAATACAAAAAAACTTGAAAAACTATCATAAAAAAGATATTTTAAAAAAAATATCCCATAAAAAGTAGGAAATTGTTGTAATTTCTCATGTAAAAATTAAAATTGAATCATGAAAGGGCTTGTGTGTTTCCTTGAAAAGTATAAATAAAAACAATCTTTCAATAAAGTCAAAAGAATCGTGTTGCAACTCCAAAATTCAATATTTCTCCATCTCGTAATGTTTGAAATAATAAAATAACATTAGTAATAAATTCAATTGTTTAATAGTTGTAAGTGATAGCATTCATCAAATCTCATACATTTCCTATCCATTAACCCTAAAACAAGATTCCATTTGAAATCAAAGACAGTAAAAATAAAAAAAATAAAAAATTGTGAAGAATAGAGGATCGATGATCTTACTCTTCGAGTCTAGCTATTATTTCTGGATCATGACGATGACGACAATGGTAAATACCTTCTTCACCACGATCTGACTCACTCAACTTTGAACTACTCATTCTTTCAACCCTAGTAAGCAAATGTACCTTGTGTGAACAAGTGAACTCTTCAGATGTTTTTATATGCCACTTCACAAGGGCTTAAAGCATGCTCACACGTATACACCTCTCCCCACACGTCTCCCCACACGGGTCAATTTGTCCAATCTTATAAAACCCCTAAATCTCAAAGGATTATTTTTTTATAAGATGAAGTGGTATTCTGAACACTTTTTTTCTCCAAAACGGGTAAATAATTTAGAAGGTAGTAAAAAAATGCTTTGGAACAATATCCAATATGGAAAAGATAAATTTGGGAAATTCAGATTAATTAAGGAAGGTTTTCAATTACTTCAGTTTTTCCAAATATTACCAAACTTAAAGCAAACACATTCAAAGTTGAGATTTCAAGTTGTATAATAATATCTAACATATATTACCAAACTTAAAGCAAACTCATTCAAAGTTGAGATTTCAAGTTACATAATAATATCTAACATGAAAACTTTTATTTAAAAAAGCAAAACACACTCAAATAGTGTTTCACAAGTGTATGAATATGAAAAAAAGTGAGTGAGGGATGAAGATCAAAAATAAAAAAATAAACTACAAATAAATTCATTTTATAATATTTTTTCCAGAGTTTTTCTATTTGAATATTTAGAAACTCAATTTTAAACCTGATTTAATCACATAAAACTGATTTAAAAGATAAAATTTATATATTCTCATATATTATAATTTTACCATGCATATACATGAGATGGTTGAAAACGTGTAATGGAAGAGAAAAAATATTAAAGAAGGAAAAGAAAAGGACAAAAATAATTTGATATTTAACTTTGTCTTAAACCTTTAAGTCAACTGGGTTTTCAATAAAATAATATAATTTTAGCCCCACAATTTTAATTTTATTATAAAAAATTTAATATAAATAATGAATAACATATATAACTATAGATTTATAAACGTTAGTCAGAATTAAGTAAAAAATATGTAAAACATTTTAACATAGAAGTCAGTTTCTTGACTAAACGGAAATGAAAAAAAAATTGTAAAACTCATAATTGTGTTAAAAATTTAGTGAATTTTGAAGATAGCTTTTACATTTCATAATTTTTTAATAAATATCTCAGTCTAGTGAATATATAAAAGTAAAAAATAATTTTTTTTATGAAATTATAAGTTCTTACTAGTGAGAAATTAATTTAATAAGAGGAGCAAGTTTACCATATAAGGGATCAAGGTTACATTTATATCCACTAAACAGTGTAATTAAGTTCAAAAAAGGGATGCTCCTCTCTTGTCATGCAAAAGTGGTTTCATGTTTTTTTATTAATAAAAAATTAATTAAATTAAAGATGGACATTAATGATATTTCAATCTTTATAAAAAATAATTTCTCACATATAAACCTATTTACACTTTTATTTCCCTATCAAACATCCTTTTGTTATTTGCACTTTTATTTCTCCATCAAGCATCCTTTTGTTTTTATTTCTCTGTTTTATTTTTATTTCCCTATCTAGCACCATTTCAAAAGTAAAAATAAAAAATAAAAAAATTAATAATTTTAATTTTGAATGCATTAAAAAAAATATTTTTAATGTTTAAAATAATTATTAATAATAAAAAATGAGTTTTTACAAAATTAAAAAAAAATTAAAAATGTTTAGTTTACTCTTTTTTGTAAGAATGAAAAAATTAAAAATTAAACTCTAAAACAACATAAAAGTTGAATCTATAAACATAAGAACTAATATGGACATAAGATAACAATATAATCGAACAAAAAATGTTCATATTGTCAAACACAAAAACACACAAAAAGAACGTGTTTTAACATTATTTGATCGTCTACCTCTCGTCATTAATTATTTTTCATTTTGTACAAACCATTTAATATATCATGGAAGAAAATATTAAATGAATGATCATCTCTCATTTATTTTCCTTTTTATGTTCAATATATACTTATTATTTAATATCACTTTATATCTCTTATCTTTATCTTGTTTTTATTTTTTTTTATTTTTTTTATATCTTTTATCTTTATTTTATTTTGTTTTTCCTTTATTTTATATATTTTATGTTTTTAGTTATTATTTTTTTTCTGCTATTCTTTATTTATTTCTGTTTTTGTTTTTATTTGTATTGTTGTTGTTTTTATTTTCTATATTTATTTATTTTTGCATTTTTCTTCTTCTCATTTTTAAGCATTAAGTGTAGCATTTGCATTAGTTTTTTTCTAGGATTTTGCATTTAGGGTAGACACTTCAATATTATCTATGTCTACTACTAATTAATACTAATTGACTTTATTTTTTTTATAATTATGTCTTGTATTTTTTACTTGAAATTAACATGATTACATCATCAATAATAATAAAAATAAATACTAATTTTTGTTTATAGATTCAACTTTTATGTTCTTGTAGGGTTTAATTTTTTATTTTCTTCATTCTTAAAAAATAAATTAAACTAAATATTTTTAATTTATTACTTTTTTATTTTTATTTTGTAAAAGCTTATTTCTTTATTCATTAATTATATTTCTAACTATTTTAATAGTTAAAAATATTTATTTTTTTAATGCATTCAAAATTAAAATTACCAATTTTTTTAAAATTTATTAATTAATTTATTTTTTTAATTTTGAAATGGTGCTAGATAGGGAAATAAAAACTAAAGGGTGCTAGATAGAGAAATAAAAACAAAAGGGTGCTAGATAGAGAAATAAAAACAAAAGGGTGCTAGATAGGGAAATAAAAGTGTAAGTAGTGCTATATGAGGTATTGAGTCTATAAAAATATTTAAAAATCTAATAATTTTTTCTTTACATGGAAACAATTTCATAATAAAACAAATATGCATTATATTCTACTAGAATTACTAATTAAAATATGTATTTTCTTTCTATTAGCCACATATTCTTGTTATCACTAAATAACTTCCTACTAAGATCTTACATTGACTACTTAAGTGTACTCCAACAAGATCTTACTGTCCTATCAAAATGTTGTTTTCTCTTTACTCTAATCATCAAATTTGTTTTGCCTTACTGTCAATTTTTTTTTTATCAGCAAAACATTAATAAAATAATTAAAGATAACACTTTAAGGGTGTCCCAACCCTTATACAGAATCTAAACCATGTTACTTAAAACAACAATCCCAAAACTAATTTGAACAAACTCAAAGCTTGAGATTGCCTCCTCATTTCAAGACCTTCAAATTGTTATAGTTGCTAAATTAATTATGCACCAGTTGCAGAAATGGTTACTGCAGAATTATGCAGCTAAGTGTTGACAAAAAAAATTTATAAGAGTAAAAAAGTGCACCAACAACATCGATGGCTCCTTGTTGCAGTAGCAGAGCCCATAGATAGCAACACAATACACTGCGCATCACCCTACACACGACCCTATATCAACTAAGAGCATCTCACAAAACAAAGAAAGTCGCAACAGAATAAGAAGACAAGTTTAGTGCTAGAGGGAACCAACCATCAAAAGAAAGGATGAGCTTTATAAATAAGATTTTAGATCTAGATAGAATGAACAAAGACGCCCGCCCTGGACTGCTTCTACAGAATAACAGTCTCCAAAACCCCCTACCACACCCTTCCTCTTTGAATCCAACAAGATTGATCACAACACAAGCCACAAACTCCCTACCGCACCCTTCCTCTCACAAGACATTCTTAATGCAGATAATAGGATTCATATGCCAATTGAAGAAGGAGTAGTTAAAAGCATCCATTGTTTCTTCTTATGCCCTACTGTCAAAGTATTTCTTCTTTCAGGATATTTATCCAACAAACGTCTATTCCTCACCTTGTCAAAGCTTTTGTTTGTTACATTGTATCTATCCCAGCAGACTTTTAATTCCATTGTTGTGTGCCTTTGCTATTTTGTCTCTTCTAGGTGCTTTCCAAAACCTTGTTGTTGTTCTATTGTACTAGTTCCAAATATATCATCAAGATCAATCCTTCCTGATTCTACACCTTTGGTTTTCGCCCTTCACATGCTTCATATCATAATAATTTTCCTTCATTATCCCCTTTGTTGTTTGATTTCTTGCACATCTACTAAGAAAAACCTTTCCAGCCTTTTGTTATCCATCATTGTAGTAATAAAAAACTGTTAATACTGATTACTACTTTTATATATAATATTCCATTTCCTCTAACCCAAAACATCCCAATATCTTTCTCATCCTAATATAAACCAGAATTTTCAAAACAACAAACTAAGTCTCCTTAAAAGAGTTCCTATACATGCTTTTTATTTCATAATTCTTCCCCATATTATACCTACAAAGCTTAGTAAACACCACTTTTAATGTATAAAAGAGGATTCAAAAGCAAATTAGAAAATGAGAAATTAAAAACACTAACCTTATACTTCATCCATGACCAAGCTCTAAGTTGAGCCATATGAGCTGATAATAAAAAAAAAAATTGAGCCATATTAAAAATTTCTTCCTCGTCAACTTTACCCTCTTTGAAAATAACTTTGTTCTCATGATCCCATATGCTCTAAACAACTATCACCTAAATCCCTTTCCATACTAGATATTGTTTTACATTGACGTGAGCCAAATAAAAATTTTCAAAATTGTGCTTCACTTCCTTATGTGGAACAAATTGAATGCCTATACACTTATAACAATGAGTCCATACTTGATCTGTTGTTTTACATTCCACAAATAAGTGTTGTATTGATTCAACCCCTAATTAGCATAAAGAGCATGTTGATACATTAACATGAAGACCTCTTCTAATTAGATTCACCCTAGTTGGAATTTTTTCCAACAAAATCCTTCAAGCTAGAGTTAAAGTATTAGGCATCGCTTTGACGACCATGGACATTTATAAATATCATTACTTTGACTTTTGATGTATTTAAATAAACATCTGTAAGTTGATTTAACTGTAAATTGATATGAATCCTCACCTTCCCAAACCTTTAAGTCTTTAGCTTTCCTATTCAGATGTACATTTGATAATGCCATTAACTACTCATCTTCTTATTTTCTCTCCCACTCAAACCTATTCCTTTTTCAAATTAATCTCCAAGACCATTCTAAACCCGCCTATGTTCCTAATTCGCCTACCTTCCGATCTTAATCTAATGATATTGAAAAAGTCTAGGACATTTATGCATAAGATTATCTTGCCCTAACCATACATCCTCTTTGAATCTGACTTTGTCCCCTACACCTATTTTCCAACATGTTTCTTTTTCAAACCAATCTCACTTTGTCCTTCACACACACTTCATCTAAATCTTTCCACCACCAGGACTGATATTTAGTCTGAATCTGTGTCCTTCTTGATTCAACACCATACTTAAACAATAGTATCTCTTTCCATTTTCCTTTTAAGTATTACCAACAATTTTTGATGAAATTAAAATTGAACCCGTCAAGCCCCATGCTTTTTGAACCTTCACATTGCCACACTGCTTCCTTAACTTCATCCTCTGAAAAAGTTGCAATTAGTCTTGCATTATCCTCCTCAAATACAAATTTAAATTCTACTGCTCCTGACCTAACACCTAAATCCTTTGTTGCGTATAACTATAGCCACAACTATTGCGTGGGAAGTTGCAATAGGTAGCAAGGAAGCAACATACCTTCTTTATAACTGCCATGCTTTATATCCTAGACCTGGGCTAAGTTGTTGGCTTATTTTGGTAGATGTAGTATATTGTATATGTGCAGATTTTTTTTTTTATTGAGGTTTAGGCTTATGAGTTCTATATGTGCAAAATATAAGGTTTTTTGTACATTGGTTGGAGTACCCCTAGTACTCCCATTTATATTACTTTTTATTGCTAATTTAAAAAAAATTCTTTGCCCCCCCCAACACACACACACACCCCATCCCATAGTTACTCTTTAACCTCATTCCTAAGTCTTCTCCATTTAATAATTAAATGGTAATATTTTGAGCACCTTCCTTTAACCAACTAGCCCTAGCCTTTTGGTGCAAAATCCAATCTAATTTTTTTTAATTATAACTCTCAATTGATTGACTACTTCCATCCTCTTAAGTCTTATACTATCATCAAGCTCACTATTATCATCCTTACTATCCAATTCCTCAAGCTCCTTTAACACTTTCATCTTAGTTACATCTAACAACCTAAACACTTCCCCGTTCCATGTTTTAAGATCAACTTTCTAAGTCTCCAACTTATCTTTGAATTTTCTTACACCATCACCTTGCACTGTATATGAATTCCACTTGTCCTTCACGAACTCCTAGAAACCCCTTTCTAAATTCCAAACCTCAATAGACCTAAAGGGTCTTGACCCTTTCACGTAAGAATTCGATTAATTTTATTAGTCTTAATTCACATAAAAGTTGGTTACTAGAATTTTGGGTTCCTTCCTATAAGTAAAATTTGAAAAAGATATCCATCTAGATTGTTGCTTGCTATAATACTCCACAAATTGGGAAAATCACTGCACCTATATAGTTTCCTACATCATAGCACTTCCCCTCCCCTCCCAAATACTTCGCTTCCAAGATAACATTGGACATAAATATAGCATAAGTTGTGGTGAGACATGTTTGTAGCCATCAAACCTTCTCAACATATGAACTCATAGCTACTTCCGACAGATAAGCAAGACCAAATCTTGAGTTGGGTACCTTACATTGTGATCTACTTGTGTCTTTGAATAAAATTGAGAATAGAATTCCCATGTTGTAATTGTATGATTGATGGGAATTGCCACTTTGAAAAGACATGGTGATTTCCATGCAAATAATCCATAAAGTGGAGATACTATGATTAACAAGCATTTGTTGGTTTTTGACAGATAATTGTAGACATATATGCCTTAAGTCTTGATCAGTTCAACGATCCTTGTGTTTTATATGTCCAACTTTACTTGCATAGCTAATACATGCAATAGGCCTTACACACAAAAAAAGACATTTGTCCCTTGATTTGAGGATCTATAGTTACATTCCATAATGGTTCATACTGAATACAACTGAGCGGATGTTGGCCAACACTTGTTAATCCAAATGAAATACATATTTTGGTTGCTCACTATTGTTGTCATAATTTAAGCATACATGCAGTAGCTATGAAGAGGAATAATTTTATAGTTAGTTGACCTCGTTATATGGAATAAGAAAGTAGAGGTCTTACAATGAGGGGCTACGACAATGTGTTTTGGCTTTATTTCAAGGAGTTTAAATGAATCCCATTTTTGTAAAAAGAATGAAGCACACCTTTGTGTTTTACATTAATTTAATTCGTTTACTGTTGATTTTTTTTTGTCTTGACTTCAAAAACATCAATTGTTGTTGTTTTATTTCAATAACATTAAAATATTTTGTGTACTTGTGTAAACAAAGTGGGTCTAGATAGTACTTGAGATTGACTGTAGTTATTGTCGTAGGTGTCGGTTGCTTGTTCGTGCTCCCTTGTGTCCTTGTGCTTCAATGCTTCACTCCTTCATACTTCAACACTTATTCTCCTTAATTCCTCAATGCTCGATCGGGAGTAAACCTGTAGAAGGTTCTCCGACGATCAAGTAAATACTTTGTATTGAGAGTATATACTGTAAAATTGATAAAAACGTACCTTACTCTATTGTAGAAGGCTTATTTATAACATTTAGTAATGGACCATCTGATTGATGGGTCGTATCTGTCATATATCTGCACTAAATCCGTGTTAGCTGATTTCTCGAAATGTAACCATGATTTATAGGGAGGTATGTTTGGAGCATATCTTTAATAAATCAATGTTAGCTGATTTCTCAGGGTGTCACCCGGGTTTGATGGGATGTGGTTCTGATTTATAGGAAATTTTCTTATTTATCATTTATTGTAGTTATGCTTTTAATGTGGTTGACCAATTGGGCGGTTGATCATAGAGACCGAGTGACATGGCTTATTCAGTCTCGATACATAATGATTTTTGTTGTTGCAGATTATGCATACTAAACTGCTTCATCCTATCATTTACTCGTGCCGACTTTGAATTATATTTGACGGATCACTGAAATAAATACTTAGTCCACCTCACACTTTCTCTAATGATCTGTCTGCTCGACTCGCATGACTTGATTCGCATTGTCATCCACTACCTATCTCCAATAAATATTGTATGTGTCAAATTAGATGAGGTGCCAAATATATAAAATATACTAAAAGTAAAAAAAAAAAACTTATTTACACATTAATTTATATATACTTAAAAGAAACGGGGATGCGAGGAAGACTCCCTCCCACGCAGCTCCGCCACCGTACAAAATAAAAACTTTTTAAAAATAATTTTAACTACGTCCTACGTGTGTAAATAATATAAAAAAAACACAGTTTTGCAGTAAAATTATATAATTATTTGTATATTTAATACGTTCCCACGTATAAAAGTTATTCACACGCAAATACTTTTCAAATCATACATCAATAAATATAATTAAGGAAAATTAGTAGCATATTCTAAATTTATTAATTGAAATTAAATAAATTTAATAATGTATTCATTAAATTTATTGCATTTGAAATTATTTGTAGGTGGGGTTTTTCACGTATACAGAGAACTCTTTTCCAAAGGGTAATTATTGAATAAATATGGTATTTATCACAATGCAATAATACGCATGAATGACTAAAGTTAATTACAAAATACTCTTAAATTTTTTTTATTAAAGTAAAATATAATTAATAGTTTAAATAATATTAATAAAGTTCATATTAAATTAATGTCATACATTTATTATATTTCTTAAATGCTTCTTCATTTACATATCCATTATAATTCTTTTGATCAATATTAAAGGTCAATTATTATAATATTTAATATTTGAAAAATATAATAATTATTTAACTTTTTTTATGAGAGTAAACTACAGTTATCTCAAGTGACAAATACAGAAATGACATTGATTATCTTTAAAGTTATACGTTACTTTTAGAAGAAATTGAATAGAGTTTATTTTAAGTATTTTGAAAAAAATTTACGCAAGAAAATTATTGAGTATAAATTAATTTTAGAGATTAAAATAATTTGTTACTATTTGACTAAATTAGATATCATTTTATTAGGGAAGGCAAAGCGGGGCGGGGCGGGCCGTGCGGGCCGACCCGCGGCCTGCTGGTAAAAAACGCGGGGCGGGCTGACCTTTTCAACCCGCTAACCCGCATTAGCCCGCGGCCCGTACGGGCCAGCAGCGGGGCGGGGCGGGCTGGCCCGCTAACCCGCAAGAAAAAAAATGGATGAAAGTTTTTCTAAGACGATATCCAATGTTATTGAAATGAAAGAATGTCAACAATGTTTATAATGTTTATGTTTAATGTTTTTGAATTAATGTTTATGTTTATGTTTTAGAATTAGGTATTTTTAATATTTTGAAAGTGGAAGAATAGTGATATTTGATATTTATCTTAATGTTTAATGTTTTGATGTTTGACTATGTCGGAAAAAGAAGAAAAAAAAATTAGGTTTGATAGTAACAAATATATAGGTTTAATTTGACAATTTTTTAAGAACAAAATGTAAAAAAAAATAAAAAAAAGAATGCGGGCCAGCTCTTATGCGGGGCGGGTTGGGAATTCTAGCCCGCAATAATTTTGCGGGGCGGGCCAACCCGTCCCACATTTTTGCGGGCCAAGCGCGGGGCGGGCCAATACGGGGCGGACTGACCCGCTTTGCCATCCCTACATTTTATAAATTAAAAAAACCATTTATATTTAAAATAATTTTTATCATTAATAAAAAATTATAAAATAATTTCTAAATTGGTTTATAATCATTAACTACTAAGATTTTAGCTATTTACTACTTTATAATCTAAATTAGTCTTTATTAAAAACCACTTTAAATATGAATAATTTTTTAGTTTTAAATTAATATTTAATTTAGTTAATATATTGATTAATTATTTTTATCTCTAAATTTAGTTATTATTTAGTAATTTTTTTATAGTTATTAAATGTAAGCAGGTCATCTGATAATTTTATAGAAGTTTTCAACAATTATTTTCTAAGAAGATAATTAGTATAGATAATACTCAAATAAGAGAAATTTTTTTGTCCTAATTTATTCAAACAAGACTACATACATTTTTTCAAAGTTAAACATTAACAAATTTTACTATTTAAAATAAATTTTGTTATTATTGTCTCATATTTTTAGCTATACGGTATCACTACAAGAAAATCATGAAATAGAAACTAATTTTAGAAACAAAAAATAATTAGTTGTTATAGTGACTAAATTAGAGACCATTTTAGGAACTGAAAAATAAAATTGATTTCTAAATTAGTTTCTATTATTGTTAAATGTTTCTAAATTGGTATCTAATTAGCAACCAAGGTTTTTGCTATCAAATTTAAAATCTAAATAATTGGTAGTTAAAACCTTGGTAGCTAATTAGATACCAATTTAGAAACTATTTAACAACAATATAAACTAATTTAGAAATCAATTTTTTTTTTTTTAGTTTCTAAAATGGTTTCTAATTTAGTTACTATTGCAACTAATTATTTTGGTCTCTAAAAATTAGTTTCTATTTGATGATTTTCTTGTAGTGTATATAAGGTTTCTCTATAAAAATTAACAAAATCTCTTTAGGTTGTGCATTAAACTTCCCCTAAGTTTAGCATTAAGAAATACATGATGTATCTAGAGTGAATATAAAATATAAAACATTCTTACATTGTTTATGTCTGTCGAAACTTATTGTAAAAATCATATTTTACATTTTGTTTTTAAGTTCATGCAAATAAGGAAAAAATCAAAATTTGATCTAACAAATACATATTCATATCAGTTAATAGAAAAATAAAATATTATGTTGAATATTAAATAATAACATTAAATAGGATAATATTACATATTGTTTATTTATTTTTATATTAATTATTTTAAAATATATCTCATTTGAATAGTAAATAGAGGTAATAATTGTTAAATATGTAATGTAATTAAATTCAAGATAACTCAAATTATTTGAATTAAAACTTAACAATAAAGAAGTAAATAATTATGTATAAGTATACAATAATTTTTAATATAATAATATATAGTAAAGTATGATCATTATTAGCTGTTAAAAAAAGTGACGATAAAGTAAGGAACATTATTAGCATCTCCAAACCTCAGACACGCACATGCATATGACACACATGCATATGTAATAGTGACTATGTAATTCTATATTTTTTTGTGGTGGTACTGGATTGCCAAACCTAGATGTAATGTACTTTTGCAGATTGTTATGACATACCACGTTTATTCACCAATGCAAGAAAAACTATCACTTTGGGTGCTTAGTTGGGTTTTTTGACAGTTAATTACGTTGTTTGCAGATATTTTGTTTGATGTATATTAGGGGCTATGTTTAGAGAAATATGAATGGCTTTTTGTATGGTGGGAAGGGAATGTATTTTTTTTGGAAGGATGTGGTATCCATCTTTTGGCTTACTCACTATAAGAAAATCATTAAATATAACTAATTTTAGAGATCAAAATAATTAGTTACTATTTGATTAAATTAAAAATTATTTTTTTTATCTAAAATAGTTTCTATTATTAATAAAAAATTATAAAATAGTTTCTAAATTGGTATCTAATTATTAATTGGCAAGGTTAGCTACTTACTACTTTATATTCTAAATTAGTCTCTATTAGTCTTTTAGAGACTAATTTAGAATCTAAAATATTAGTGTTTTTTTTATCGGTAATTAGCAATTAAGATAAATCGGCCCACTTAAGGGGTGGTCAAACCCTCGTACAGAGAACAACATATAAAATTCCTTTTCCCTTTCTTATCTAAAACCCACAGATTAATCCTCTACTTCCTTTCCCAACTCTAAAACTTAACAAAAGACAAAATATTGTACCATTATTAAATCAAGTACATGCTACCAAGGGTTCTAGACACCATTCAGAGAACAAGAAACTCACTGATGGTATCTTTGAATTGATCCAGGACCAAACCTTGACCTGTGCCAGAGAAAATACTTCGGTATGGTCAACCACTCCTCCTTTAAACAAACAATTATTCTCATGTCTCCAAATCTCGCTGACCAAAGCTATCCAAATATTACCCATAATAAGATTAACTGAATGAGGTGTATCGAAAATTTTGAAATTCAATAAGATCCAGGAACAATAAGATCTACTGAATTCAATCCTAACCAGTCATAACATAGGTTCCAAATTCTCCAAACAACCCTGCAACCGAATTTAAGATGATTTGTTGACTCCTTTGAAAGCCTGCATAAGCTGCAAATATTATTCTCAATTTGAATCCCTCGTCTCTCCATATTTACCTTTGTGGCTAGACTATTTTCAATCACCCTCCAAGCTGTGACATGAGCTGAAGGCAACGCTTTAATCCGCTAGAAAGAATTGTAAAATCTCGAAACTTCCTCTCCTCCTTCTCCCATTAATAACCTGTAAGAAGACTTGGCTGAAAATCCTATTGTCTCTCTATCATTCCGAACCCATTTATCCCCTATCTCCGACTCTATCCTCCTATTAGAAATCGTCTCTAAGAGCTACTTACTTGATCCTCCTCCCAAGCGAACAAACTCCTTCTCCACCTTAATTTCCACTCCCAGATTCCGTTAATCCTTGATCCACATTCACATATGTTTTCTTCTTAAGTACTGATAAAGAGAATAACCTTGGGAATCTACTTCTCAAATCTCCAGATGTTACCCAATTATCTTACCAAAACAACACGTCTTTCCCGTTTCCAATCTCCCAATTAATACGATCTTCAAACTTCCTTCCCCACTCCTCTGAACTCCAAACCTTCATCAGATCTCTCCACCATAAAGAAACTTTGTTGTTATCATTCTGAAGTTCCTTCAGGCCTCTCCATCCACTGTACTTGAATTCGATTACTTCCCTCCACAACCCTCCCTTATCCGAGTTCAAACGCCAAATCCATTTTCCCAATAAAGTAAGATTAAAACTTCTAATGTTAATAATGCCTAACCCGTCTGCATCCTTGGAATCACAAACCTTATCCCAAGCAACCCAAACAATCTTCCTCCCATCTGCCCCCCAACCCCACAGAAAATTCCTCTGTAAACTCACAATCTTCATTAACACCTTAGACGGAATCTTGAAAAGAGAAAGGTATAATAGAGGTATAGACGATAAAAAAAACTTAATCAAACAAATTCTCCCTGCCATCGAAATCTATCTACCCTTCCATCTACCTATTCTGCTTTTAACTCTATTGACCACCTCATCCCAAAAATCACCCCTCTTGTGGCATCCCCCTATTGGCAACCCCAAATACTTAAAAGGAGTTCTCATAATTTCACAATTTAATACAGACGCGAAACTCATAATTTTCGTTTGTTTCACCCCAACCCCGCCAATCCTACTCTTGAGGAAATTCACCTTGAGGCCAGAAACCAATTCAAAACAACTCAACATGACCTTAATGTTAAACACACGTTTGATATTTGCCTTACAGAAAAACAAAGTATCATCAGCGTATTGTAGCATATTTACCTTAACCGACTATTTTCCTATCTCCAAGCCTTCGATCAATTCTTTCTCAACTGCAATCTTAGACACCCCTGCAAGACTTTTGGCCACTATTAGGAACAAGAACAAAGCTAAAGGGTCGCCTTGTCTAAGCCCTTTTTTCTGAATGAATTCCTTAGTAGGACTCCTATTGACTAGAACTGATATCGAAGTTGATTCCAAGCAAGCCTTTATCTAGGATTTCCACTTTTCGCAGAAGCCAAGCCTGCCTAACATATAATAGATGAAATCTCACGCAGTCGTATGCCTTCTCATAATCTACCTTGAAACACACGCAGCTTTTTTTCTTCATCTTCATCTTCATCTCTTCTATTATTTCATTGGCAACCAGAATGTTATCCAATATCCCTCTTCCTTCAAGAAAAGCGGACTGTCTGATATTTATTACTTTACTGATCACTTTTTTCAATCTGATTGACAAAATCTTTGAAACAATCTTATACTCACACCCTACCAATGAGATAGGTCTATAATCACTAAGCCGTTGCGAATTATCGTTCTTAGGTATCAAACAGATAAACGATGCGTTAGTCCCCCTAGGCCACCTTCCATTGACCATAAAGTCATTAATCGCCGACACCACATCCTCCTTAAGACAATCCCAACAAAATTTAATGAAGCTAAAATTAAAACCATCTGGACCAGGACTCTTTGAACTATCACAGCTCCAGACAGCTTTCTTGACTTCCTCTTTGGAGCTTGCTCCTACCAACGCTTCATTGTCTTCTTTAGATATAGTATTGAATCGAACATTGTCCAACCTAGGGTTCTGACTCTCCAACAAATCTGACTTTGAAAAACTCATCAACTGTAGACTTAACCACCTCCTTATCCTCACACCACTGCCCATTTACTTCTACCCCCCCCGTTGACCCCGTTTCTCATTCTCCTCCACTTCACTGAGGAGTGAAAATATTTAGTATTTAAATCGCCTTGTTTCAACCACTTTTGTCTTGCTTTTTGGTGCATGATCGCTTCTTGTCTAAATAGGTTCCGATTGTGTTCCGCCAATAAAAGTCTCCTCTCTTCCCTCCCCAACTCATCTAACTCACTTTGATCATCTCTTGCGTCCAGCTCTTCAATCTTCTTTTGTATAGATTCCCCTTCCTGGTTGACATTCCCAAATACCTCTTTATTCCACTTCTTCAAATCTATCTTTAGCTTTTTCAATTTTTCTTTTAGAACAACCATCCCTCCTCCAAACACCTCATAGGTTCGCCATTTACTATGAACAAAATCCAGAAACCTGCTGTCATTTTGCCAAACATTCAGACTTCTGAAAGATTTAATCCACTGATGAAACTTTTAGGAGTAATGCGCCATGATCAGAGATCTTTCTGCTGAGAGCAGGTTGTTTACTATTTGGCCAAACATCCAACCATTCCCTAGAGACAAGAATTATGTATATTATGCTCTTCATCGTCTCATTTCTTAGTAGTTAATTTAGATATCAATTTATAAACCATTTTATAAGTTTTTATTAATAATAGAAATAGCTTTACATATGAATAATATTTTAGTCTCTAAAATAGTATCTAATTTAGTCAATATAGTAACAAGTTATTGTTTTTTCTTCTAAATTTGGTTATTATTTAATGATTTTGTTATAATAAATGTTAGGCCTAATTTTCACACTTACTCTTTAATCTTGTAAAATAATTAAAATACCCCTAATATTTTATTTTATTTTATTTATTGATTTTTTATTGTTAATATAGTATTGATTACTATATTATTATATTTATTAATAATATAGTAACTAGTTTTTTTTTATATAAATTTAGTTACTATATTTAATGATTTTATTATAATGAATGTTAGACTTAATTTTCATATTTTAAAAAAAAAATTAAAATACCCTTAATATTTTATTTTATTTATTGATTTTGTTATAATATATTTTCAGACGTGATATAGTTGCAGACTGAGCCGTTTAACTAATGAGTTTTGTGGGGCTGGAGCAAAATATTAAAGTCACCATATATGCTTTGTATACTACCCAAAATCCACCCCCACAAGAATCAATTAGTTTATATATATATATATATATATATATATATTAATGATGTATGTTTACGGTGGTGACACATTTGCTGGAAAGTATAAGAGTTGCCATCAATGTTCACTAGAAATGGTCCAATCTGGTGTTGCTCCATATCTAACAAAGAGCACTCAAGACTTGCAATACTAAAAAGTAAAAGTTCAGATATACAATTTTCAAATTTAAGCAAATAATTCAAATGAATATAACACATATATCTGCAGCATGAATTTTAATTATGAGGGTTGGATTGTTGGTTTTCTTTATAATGGGACACTCTGAAATATTTCCTTTAAATTAATTTTTTGTTGATAAAAAAAACTGATAACATTTAGTCTGAGAAAATTTGTAATTAGAATATGCTAAAAATAGATACAATTGAAAAAAAAAATTCTAATAATACCCTATAAGCTAAATTGTGATTAGCACAGTAGAAAAATAAAATCAGTCTTCGTTACTAAAAATTATGATGTTTGTGTACTTCAATTACTAACACTACTAATGTGAGTTAAACTCATATGAGACGCTACATATTAAATATTAATTAATTATTTAAAAGTAATATTGATTTAATAGTATAGGTGAAGTGAACGTTAATTAAAATATATTTTTATTATTAATTTATTTTGTATTGGTCTAGATTATGATAAAATGAACTATAAAAAATTAGAAAAAAATTTATAGTCGAAAAATAATAAAATGAAAAAGATATGAATATTTAAGGGATACTTCAACTCTTGTAAAAAAACACTCTCTCACGTACTCTATACCAAGACAAAGGACGGTCAGATGTGCTACAATAATTTATAAAAAAATTCAGTACAATATCTCCATCTCCAACAAAATAAACTATAAAAAATTAGAAAAAAATTTATAGTCGAAAAATAATAAAATGAAAAAATATGAATATTTAAGGGATACTTCAACTCTTGTAAAAAAACACTCTCTGACGTACTCTATACCATGACAAAGGACGATCAGATGTGCTACAATAATTTATAAAAAAATTCAGTACAATATCTCCATCTCCAACAAAATAAACTATAAAAAATTAGAAAAAAATTTATAGTCGAAAAATAATAAAATGAAAAAATATGAATATTTAAGGGATACTTCAACTCTTGTAAAAAAACACTCTCTCACGTAATCTATACCAAGACAAAGGACGGTCAAATGTGCTACCAAAACAGAATCTATGTAACATCATGAACCTTCCCATAATCTGTATGAAAAAAAAACTATACATTGTACTAGATTAGAATTGTTTTCCAAAAAGATTGATACAAAAAACTGACCAACCAAGATATTTACAATGTTAATAGAAAAAAAAATTGTATTGAATGAAAGAGATGAGTGTGAATGAAGAGAATAAGAATGAATAAAGAAGAATATGGATAAATGAGATGTGTGTGGATGAATAAGATGATTATGAGAGAAAGAAATGATTTTGAGTATAAGAGATTTATATAAAAAATAAAAATAAAAAATTATAAATAAAAATATTTGTCACCTATAAATTTAAACTTTTAAAATAAAAATAATATATGATTCCTATTATTATCACACAAACACAAAAATTCATAGTATATAAATTAAAATCACCTTAACTAACAATAACATAAATAAATATTAAAAATTATCGTAAATATAATAGTGTTTATTTAAACGATCTTAACCTACATTTATTTTTACAAAAATTAAAAATTAAAATATATTTAATATTATTAAAGCTAAATTAAATCAATTTTAGTATTTCTTTTAAAATCCACTCTAATATCTTATTCTATTTTTAAAATATATTTAATATTTTTAGAGACGTTAATTTTAAAAAATTAATTGTATTTTATAGGTAGAGTCGTTGAATCTTGTTAATTCAACTTTAAAATTTTATTATATTTTTTTTAGCTAAAGTCAACTAGATTTCCACTATTTTCATCTTAGTGGGTATTATTCACTCTTGTTTTTTTTGTAATGTACTGGTATGACCGACCGACATGATGACGTGTCTTAGTCTTTCTCACTGAGTTGACCGAGACATAGACTGACGTGACTCAGTCTTTCCGACCGAGCTGGCCGATACACCACACACAGCCAGGTCAACCGACACATATAACCCATTAACGCTCAAACCAAGGTCAATGAAGTTAAACTATCATTAAAAATTAGGTAATGCAACCATAAGTGTGATCTATTCCACTAATCAGGCCCAATAAAGTAATAAGCTAATTAAAATAATATAAATAGCACACATTCCAAGGAGTAAGGTACGTCATTATTACTGTACACCTACCCGAATACCGAACACTCTTTACTGACTTGAGCGTCGGAGTGCCTTCTAAAGGTATCTCCTCCATTTGGCATTCACCCGAGACCGAGTAACATGAAGGCGAGAAGGATCTCAGCGAAGCCTTAGCAACCTGCTTGACCAAAGGAAAAAGATGAAGACTTCGGTAGTTCTTTAGGTCTCATCTCCCTAGAACTTTTAATATTCAAAATTTGAAATTTTTTTTCTAAAGTTAGTCTAGCTATATATATACTCATATTATTTTTATAAATTTCAAAAACCTTCTCTTTTAAACCATTAATCTCTTTTTTTTTTCTTGTATTCTCTTATAAAAAATTTCATTCATTTTTTTTATTCCTTTTTACTTTTCTTCTTCATTTTATTAATTTTTTTAATTATCTTACATTAAAGTTACAATTGTTGGAACAATTGATAGTAGAAGGGTTAAATAAAGTGTTAGACTCTTCTCGTAAATAATAAAAAACAATTAAATAAGTTAAAAAAAATAGAAATTGATTTTTTTTATCATAGAAAAAATAGTAAAAGAAGGGTTTAAGTCAAACTGTGTTTTGAAACAGAGCATTCATTTTTTCTTTCCCTTCGCCTTTCAAACATTCCTAAATATCACCAAATTTTTCCAAACATATTGGTACCAATAATACAAACTAGGAGTAGATTGCAGATAATAAACTAGAAACTCTCAAGATAAATTATTTTGAAATATCTTACCAAATGTTTTATGTTGATCAAAGCAACAATGTTACCAAATACACTCTTTACTTACAAAATAGTAAACCCTATAGGACTTGTGGCATTGCCATGTTTACTGCAGACTAAGAGTGTAGCTGAAGTGATCACAATGGTCACTGACCATGAACTGGTGTAGGTGAAGATGATGATGAGCTTCATTAATCTGCAAGTTGGTGCATAAGTTTGTGGGTAATTGGCCGTGCTTTACACATAGCTTCTAGTGGAATTAGCTTTGGCATTGCGACCCCTTTATTCTCTCTCATATCGATTTCTTCATCACTTGGTCGTTTCCATTCAAAGCACTGAATGAGTAATCCCAAAGTTAAGCCCATTGAACGATGCGCTAAACCTATTCCGGGACAAGCCCTTCTTCCCAATCCGAATGGAATTAGCTTGTTTGCTTCCCCTTCTTGTTCAAATCTCTCGGGCTTAAAACATGTAGCATCACTCCAAGTTTCAGGGTCTCTTTGAATGGCCCATGCATTAATCAACACTATGGTGTGAGGTGGAATAGTGAAGCCCCCAATAGTGCAGTGGTCTGAAGAATAATGAGGCAATAGCAATGGAGCTGGAGAAAACAATCGAAGTGTCTCGTAGATGATGTTTTGAAGGTATGGAAGATTAGGAATGTCTGACTCCTCTACCAAGCGATCTTCTCCTACGCACTTCTTTATTTCATCCTGTGCTTTCTTCAATATCTCTGGCTCATTCAGTAAAGATGCCACTGCCCACTCCATTGTCACTGCTGTTGTGTCTGTCCCAGCCAGAAGCATACCCTACAATTCAATTAACAACATCCTATTAAAACTATTTATTAATTTTATGATGAGGAACCGAGTCACTGTTACTTATGTTTGATTGAATTGATTGAATTATAGTGGTAGTTACCTGAATAAGGCCTTTGATAATATGATCGGAGTAGTACTCCGGCTGAGATTCTTGCATAGTCAAGAGATGTTCTATCATGGTATTGGCTTTGTGCTTTCCACTGCGATGCTCTTCAAGGAGTCCTTGCAAGAACGCATCAGCCCTCCTGCTGATCGACTTCAGCCTCTTCTCCAAACCATCGAAATCAAACCACCGAAGCAACGGCAAGAAGTCTCCCTTGTTGTTTGCACCCAGCAACGACATAACCTCCGAGATTATGTCTCTGAACTGCTTCGCTTCCTCCGCGTCCGTCACGTCGCCGTCGTCACCGTAGTACCGCTTCCCAGATATCATTCTCATCATGTTGTTGAATGTCATCTCTGTCAGCCTGCACAAAACTACATCTTCTTCACTTCCACTCCATTTATTTGGTTCAACTTTTGGAGTATCAGATACGTCAAAAAATAATACAAATTTTGTTGTCACGTTCTTTACGATCTTTACCTGGGTCTGATCTGCACATGGGTAAAGCCCTTGCATGTTTCCCGAACAAGCTTTTGTATGACCCTCATGGTTTCTTCCCTTCGGATTTCAAAGAAGGAGTTGAGACGCTGCGTGGAGAGGACATCGATGGTGATGATGCGGCGAAGGTTGCGCCAGTGCTCACCGTAGGGGGAAGACCCCATGCTGGTGTAGTTGTAGAAGAGGTACTTCCCGGTGAGTAACCGTGGCCGGTTCGCGAGAACGGTGTCGTATTTGGTGAAACATTCTTGAACCAAGGTTGGGGAGGTGATGACCACCACATAGCGTGAACCGAACCAGAGAGAGAAGATGGGGCCATACTTTTGCGATAAGCTGAGGAAGGAGCGGTGGAGCGGTGGCTTGATAAGGTGGAGGTTGCCGATTATGGGAAGAGTTGGTGGATGTGGTGGAAGGTTTTTTAGCCTTCTTCTTTGTAGAAGAAACTTTAATGTGAAAATGGAAGCAAGAAAAATGAGTGAGTAATAAACCAAAGGGACCATTTCCTAGTTGCTACTTCTACCTATTACTAGGGTTATGAGATTGGATATGGATTTATAGCATAATTGAGTTTTCACTTCTTTAGATTAGTAATAGGTGAGAAAAAAAAGGGTGAGATGAGTTTTTCTCTTGATCTATTAGTGTTTTTCAAGATAAATTTGTAATAGAACTACTAAACACTAAAAACACATAATTTTCCCATAATAACTCCAAATTTGACATGAGAGTATTGTATACCTAACCCAACTCTTTTCATGGTTATACAAATGTCAACAACTTCTCCTTGTCATTAAAATATTCTAAAGACGGCCTCATTTTTATCAACCAATCATTTATAATACAAAAATATATAATATTCTCATGTCAAATCTGCTAACATCATTGGGGTTATGAGTTATTATTGGGAACTATTAGGTGTTTTAGTGTTTAGTATTCATATGACTATGTTGAGAATATTAAATCATTTAGTGTTTAGTAGTCCTATGAATATGTTGAGAGTATTAAATCAGATTAATAGAAAAATAGATTAATCTGAAATTATATTATGTGATTTTATAATTGTAAATAGGTGTTTTACAGCTGTAACATTTTACTTTTTAATATTAGTATTCAACTGAAGATGCTTTCACAGTAGATTTCATTGCCGTGCGTGTACAAATAGTGAACACAAAGGCAGACGTACGGTAGGTAGCTGCAACTTTCATTGTTCTATGTTTCTCTGTTTTCATAGAAAATGGAAGTGTGATGAGGACAATTAATCTCTGATGCCTTTTAGCATAACAGAAAATATATATGTGTATTAAATTTATCACAGATTTGTGTCTTTATTTAAAATTATTAAGATGTCGTTATCATAATATCTTATATTTCAGTAAGATGGTTTTCACACACAAAAAAAAAAGACAAAATAAATCGACCGAGGTAGTTTCTCTTTCCTTCATCGGGGTTAAAAAAAAATATAGTTGAAGAATTTAACTTTTAAGTTTCCTTTCAACAAATCTTAATAATTAAAAAATAAAAATTTATTATACTACTAATATTATTATCAATATCAATACTAATAATATTATTATTAATATCAATACTAATAATATTATTATTAATATCAATACTAATAATATTATTAAAATTAATAATAATAATATTATTAATTATTATATTATTATATTATTATAGTTAATAATAATAATAATAATGTTATTATAATTATCATAATTTTGTTTTTCAATTTTTAGATCCGTCAGTAAAATTTGTTGGTAATAAAACATTTACTATTGAATATATATCCATTCGTAATTTAATTTTTTTTAGTGAAAGAATATTTATAGTTTATTTGTAAATAGATCCATTCAAGTAATACTTGTCTTTTATACCTTGCAACATTATTTTTCATTAGTAGAACCTTATCATGTTGATCAAGAACTGCAAGTAGTTTGAGTTATAAGATGAAACAATACAAAAATATTTTGTTTAAATTTCTCTCAACCCTTCCCTTTTTACATTGTATATTATCAATCTATAACTAATATAAGGATTTTACATTGTATATTATCAATCTATAACTAATATAAGGAGAGATTTGTGAAAATAAACTTTGAAAAGTATTTTAAATAGTTTGTTTCTCAATTTGAAAATGTGTTTGTTGAGTCTTCATCAAACACAATAATTTAGAAAACTTGTTTGTTAGTGTGTCTATCCAACATTAAACTTCATATATTCTTATCTATTAGATAAACTTTGTAGAAAGTATTAAAAACACAATTCAACTCTTCCTTTTTAACTATTTGATAGGTTTTCACACATATATATCAAAATATTTGTCACTACAAGAAAAAAACATGTTTTAATCGCTAGAGATTAGTATGAGCTTATGATCAGACACAAATAGAGTGACTCAAGTCGACATTAAATGGACAAAAAAATCATTAATGTGCGCCAAACTCACTCTATTGGAATGCGTTAGGTGAAGAAAAAGAAATGGGTTTGTGTCGGTTTATGAAACGCTAAAAAAATATAATTTTTAAATTAATTGGACAAAGTATCATGAGCTAGGCCAACACTACATGGGTACTTTTATTTTTTTATTCATCTATGTCTTGGCTAGGCAAACACATGATTATTATACGGTGTATGCATCGGCTTGATTTTGCATAAATATTTAGGTTTTTATATCATAAGTATTTAAATAATGTAATTAATTTAATTACAAGTATTTAAATTAATTAAAAGAAGTATCATTGTTTTTTTATTAATATTTTAATATAATAAATAAGAATTTTAACAATAAAAATATTAAAATTAAAAATAAGAAAAGCTTAAAAATGAAATTATAAGAGACATAAAAACAATTCAATTAAAAAAATAATACATAAAAGAGTACTTAAAAATAAATAAGTTTTTTTTTAGCATAACATATAAATAAGTATTTATAAGTTTCAAATTTTTTTTATATAATATAGTATACAAATTTTAGAGAAGCAAATTTGATATTTAGTGTTTAATATGAACAAGAAAATTTAAATTAAAGTTCTATTGTTTGCATTGTTTGAAAATATATTACATTTTATACGAGGAGGTTATTACTAAAATGTAATATATTTTCTATCAAATATATATTATTATTTAAAATATGTATTCGGAGACATAGTGATTTAAGATTTTTTTTAAATAATTATATTATAACACTATAAAAATTTCTAATATTAGTAGGGGTTTATTAATGGAGGTTACTATAACCTAGTAAGGTACAAATGTAATAGAAGATTTTCAAACTCCTAATAAGACACACATTTACTACATGCCTAAACTCTAAACCCTAATAAAGTCAATGATCTTTTAATGAGTCAAAATAAAATATATTTTTTTGGCTTCTTCTTCTTTATAACCCAACACTAGTAAAAAATATAAAATATAAAAAGTGATGTGATAATATTTTTGTAATGAAACTAAAATTTATTATGTCAATTAAAATTAAATGAGATAGTAAGTAGTTTATTTCCTGAGTTTTTCTTAATGATTATTTGAACCGAAAAAACACACAAGAGAAATAATATTGTAAGCTTGAGTGTCAATATTTCTTTATGTAAATGTGAAACCTTTATATTCTACGTTATCTTTGTTACCTTCTATCTTATATGTTTGTAGTCAAGAGTGACAACTAAAAGAATACTCAAGTTATCAATCTCAGGAAGGGATAACCAAGAATGGTTTGTGTACTCATTTTGTAATCAAGTTTTTTATTAGTGGAATCTTTTGAGAAGTTTCTTAAAGGACAATTGTACATAACCTAAAATTTGTGAGTGAAACAATATAAATTGTTGTATTGTTGTTGTTGTTTGTTAGATGATTTATCTCTGCACAAAATAGTCTTAGGCTCTATTCAACCTCCTTTTAGATTCAACATTTATCCTCATAGTTAACTGCATAATTGAACTTATTGGATTGAGAAAGAAAAAATTACAAGAAAGTTAGAGAAAAAGTTCAACAACATGTAGTTTTGATTAAATGCTTAAACCAATAAGGCATGAAATTACATCTAATATGAAAAAGATCAAATTATATCTATTAAATGATAAGAGTACCATGTTGAACGACCACAATGTTTGATAGTTGAAAATTAAGATCTAAAATTAAATAACCTATATTGTAGGTTAAAAAAATACTTTGCACAAATACCTTAACTTGTGAGTCTATTTAGAATCGGATATGCCAAGTTGATGTGATGAAAAAACATAGAAAAAAAATTATGATGAAAAACAATTGAAAGAAGAAATTCATATTATTCAAACTTCCATACTATTTTCAAAATTAGGTGTAGAGATTACATATGTAATGTATATGAAAAAAAGAATGTTATGATTTATGCCATAACTAATATATAAAAGGATCTTTCCCTACAGAAAAAAAAAAATTCAATTTAACTTATAAAAGAGACATAACATCAATTATGACATTAAATGAATTCATTGCGATTTTAAATATGTTATTTTGATTACTCCTCTTTAATGGAGACACTTTTTATTTCAGTTAAAATCTGATTTAGAATATATTTTAATTTCTACATTGATAATATTTATATTGGATCTCAAAGCAATATAAAATATAAAAATTAACTTATATTAAAATATAAAAGTTATTGCTTTAGAATTATAGATATAGAAATAAAACTCCTGTATGATAAAAAAAATAATGTTAAAAATACTTCAACAAAATTACATGTAAATATATTTTTATAAAATCACTATTATGATTTTATTCTTGGATATATAGTAACTAGTGGAAGCTTAAACAAATCAATCCAGAAGCTTATTGATGAGTGGGCGTACTTTAAACATGAGCTTTAAAGGGATTAACCTGGACAAAGTGAATCCATTTTCTTCTCTCATATCAAGCTCTTTATCACCAACTACTTTCCAATCAAAGCATTGAATCAATAATCCCAGAGTCAAGCAGAGTGCACGCATGGCCAAAGCTCCTCCTGGACAAGCCCTTCTTCCCAACCCGAATGCAATTAGCTTCTCCAACTCACCTTCATTTTCAAATCTTTCAGGCTTGAAACTTGTGGCTTCACTCCACACTTCAGGGTCCCTGTGAATGGACCAAGCATTTATCAGCACTATAGAGTCTCGTGGAACTTTGAATCCCCCAATATTGCACTCTTCAGAAGATGAGTGTGGCAGCAACAATGGCGCAGGAGTATACAACCGAAGTGTCTCAAAGATAATGTTCTTAAGGTAAGGTAATTTTGATAAGTCAGACTCATCCAACAACCGCTCTTCTCCCACATGTGTTTCCAATTCATCCCTTGCTCTCTTCATCACCTCTGGATGGTTCACCACACATGATAATGCCCACTCTAATGTTACTGCTGATGAATCAGTTCCAGCAATGAGCATGCCCTATTGTGTAACTCAACTCCATTAAATCAAGTTCATAATTCAAATTACACAGTTCACTTAATAGGCAAATTTTGATTATGTACTTGAATATATAACTTTACTCTCTAAGAGTACTACTAACACACTTTTATGTCAGATCTTATATTGGTTAAACTTATCAAAATATCCAAAAAAAAATTGTAAAGTTTTACCAAAGCAAGGCCTTTGATGATTTGGTCAGTGTAGTATTCAGGTTGCGATTCCTGCAAACTGAGGAGATGATCCACCATGGTATTTGCACGCTGCTTCTTGCTCCGGTGTTCTTCCAGGAGTCCATTCAAGAAGGTGTCTGTTTTGGAACTAATCTTCTTAAGCCTCTTCTCAAGGTTTTCAAAATCAAACAGCCTCAGTAAGGGCATGAAATCGTTCTTGTTATTCGCGCCGGACAGCTTCAGAAGCTCCGAAACCATGGCCCTGAACTGCCGCGCCTCTTCCACATCGGCCATGTCGCAGTCATCGCCGTAGTACCTCTTTCCCGAGATCATCCTCATTATGTTGTTGAACGTCATGTCGTAGAACTTGGAAGTGAGTTCCACTTCGGCGAAGTCGCTGGACGCGCCCTCGGCGAGCTTCCGAATGAGTCTGTGCGTTTCGTCCCTTCGAATAGCGGCGAAGGTGTTGATGCGCTGGGTGGAGAGGAGTTCGAGGGCGGTGATGCGGCGGAGGTTGCGCCAGTGGTGGCCGTAGGGGGAGGAGCCAAGGGTGGTGTAGTTGTAGAAGATGTATTTGCCGGAGAGGAAGCGGGGGCGGTTGGCGAGGGCGATGTCGTTTTTGGTGAAGCAGTGTTGGAAAAGGGAGTGGGAGGAGACGACGACGACGAGGCGTGATCCGAACCAGAGGGAGATGACGTGGCCGTAGTTGTCGGAGAGGGCTTTGAAATGGCGGTGGAGGGGGCGTTTGAGGTGGTGGAGATTGCCGATTATGGGGAGAGAGGGTGGACCAGGTGGAAGATTCTGGAAGTTTCTGGCTTGGAGGAGAAGCTGGAAAAGGAGAAAGAGAATGACATAGAGAAGAGAGTAAGATAAGATGGAAAGGAAAGGGATCTCCATGGGAATTGCCCTTGATGCTTCTTAGTCTAGTGTTTGTCTTTGGCCATTCAACTCCTTATTTATAGTACTCCATTCTTCCCCAATCACCTTGCATGCATGGCTTGGTGCAAATATATGCATTTTTGCCCAATCAACATTTATAATTTGTTATTATCATATAAGTTCAAATTATTTGGTAAAACACTTTTCTTTTTTATAAAAAAATACACCCAAACATGTCTTATAAAATATATAAAAAAAAAAACAAGAATAAACTCACTGAAGTGAATTGATATTTAGACATGTTATTTTTATTAAGATTGGTTTATTCTTGAAATTCAAAATAGTTATTCTGTGAGCACTAGCATTATCTGTAAATGAGACATGAAATCTTATAGATATGGTCAATAGAACCATATTAACAATTGATGAATAGCTTCTAAATCTAATTCAATCTCACTTTAACCTTTGGCAAGTGCATTTTCAATAGCATGCTTAACATCATATGTTTACGCATGAAAGGCACTCACACCAATGTAAGCAACAAAGTTTCCCAAAAAAATTAGTGATTCCTAATTAATAATTACCTGGGCTACCTTTCACTACTCCGATGGTATTGCATTTAATCATAACAACACTATGAAATGCCAAAACACTTCCAAAATATGTTGAGTTTTTCTGTGGTAAATAGATATTTTAAAAAATTTAAAATACTTTAAGTCTTAAATAAGCACAAAATTAATTATTGAAACACATCTTAATAATCATTAAATAAAAAATAATTTTAAAGAAAAAAATATAATTAGTTACTAAATTAGATATTAGTTTAAAAACTAAAAAAATTATTGGTATCTAAAATATTATTAATAAAAATAGTTTCTAAATTGATATCTAATTAACTTTAGAAACAAAGTATTTGGTATATAGCTAATTAGATACCAATTTAACATTTTTTTTATCAATGTAGAAAACATTTTAGCAAGGGGATTTGAACACTAGGTATTTTCACTCAGTTATCAAGTGGAAAAGGGTAAGAAACGAAATCAGCGGGTAATGGGCAATGGCACAAAGATCAAACGGTGGTAAAAGGAAAGGTAAGGGATTTCTCTAAGGTCAGGTTCAGTGGAAGTGATAGGCCACAAGTCAAGCTTGACAATGCAGTTTTTAACAACATCTCAGACGAGGACAATGGTATATGTTGGTGAAAAGAATCACAAAAGAGGAAATAAAGAATGAGATGTGGAGTTGTGACAATTTGAAAAGTCTGGGACCTGACTGCTTTAACTTCGATTTCATCAAGTTCTGCTAGGAAGAGATCAAGAGCGGGGAACAATTTTGAGAAGTGTGGCAGGTGGCCAAGGGGGACGAATGCTTCATTTATCTCACTTATACCTAAAGTGGATAATCCCCAACTTTTAAACAATTTTAGACCAATCTCTTTGGTTGGCTGCTTGTACAAAATAGTTGCCAAAATCTTGTCCTTGAGGTTGAAGAAGGTTTTGCACAAGGTCATCGATGTCAAACAATTTGTTTTTCTGGTTGGTTGGGGGTTAATGGAGAGTGTTTTAGTGGCAAATAGTTCAAAAAGTAGTTGCATATTCTTCAAGGTAGACTGTGAGAAGGTATACGACTCGTTGATTGGGATTTTATTAATTATATGTTACAGAGACTTGGTTTTTGTGGAAAGTGGATTGAATGGATAAGAGCTTGCCTAGAATCATTGTCGATCTCTATCCTAGTGAATGGTAATCCTACTTAGGAGTTCAAACCTAGGAAGGGGTTGAGACAGGGTGATCCATTAGCGCTATTTCTCTTCTTGATAGTGGCAGAGGATTTAGCCGGCGTGGTAAGGAAAGCGATGGAGAAGGAGATGCTTCAAAGTCTAACTGTTGGAGATGAGCAAGTAAAGGTGAATATGCTTCAGTATGCGAATGACACTATTTTTTTGCAAAGCAAACCCGCAAAATGCATTCGTGATCAAAATTATGCTTAATTGTTTTGAATTGGCATTAGGGCTAAAGGTTAATTATATGAAGAGTAGCATAGAAGGGGTGGGATGCAATCAGTACTTGTTACAGAGTTGTGCAACTATCTTGAATTGTGAGGTGATGAAAACTCCTTTTAAGTATTTGGGGATGCCCATTCGAGGGAGTCATAAAAGGAGATGTTTCTAGGAGGGGGAATGGGAAAGAAATCATGTTGTGGGAGGATAAATGGTTGGGTGGCGAGGCGCTAAAAGATAAGTTTCTGAGACTTTTCTCTATTTTTTTTGGCAAGGGTGATAAGTTATGGCAAGGAGGGGAGTTGAATAACAATCTTCATTGCGTATGGAAGATAGGATGGAGGGGGAGTTTGTTTGATTGGGAAAACACCAACAGCTAGAGATGGGAAGGCTAATGGGAAGCAAGAGTATTAGCATGGAAAAGGAGGATTGGTGGGTGTGGAAGGAAAGTGAAACAACAGAGTATACAGTCAAATCAACGTACATTATCCTAAAAGATGACGAATAGGGGGAAGTAGTAGCTATGTATGAGGGGTTTTGGAGGATAAAGGCTCAACCATCAGCTCACTTGACTGCATGGCGGGTGTTGGATGACAAAATAACAACTAAATCAAATTTGGTGAAGAGAGGGATATCAGTGGAGAATAACATTTGTAGCATGTGTGGGGAGGAAAAGGAAACAATGTCACGTCTTTTTTGTACTTGCAGGGTAACTTGGTTGGTGTGGTCAAAATGCTATGAATGGGTAGGTGTGGCATCGACGGTTCATCGTGAACCAAAAAAGCACTTCGCACAATTCAGGATGACTAATTAAAGTGAAGTTGTTAATAACATTTGGCTTTGTGTGTGGATAACAGTCGTAGGAGAACTGTGGAAACAAAGGAATAAGAAGATTTTTAGAAATGGAATTATAGATCATAATAAAATCTTTATGATGGTTCAGCTGAAGGTTTGGTCGTGGGTAACTACGAAGGTTAAACTAACATGTTTTTCTTATTTTGATTGGTGTCTTGAACCACTAGTTTGTATAAGGCCCGTCATCAAAAATACAGTTTAGTCATGCGATTGATAATGTTCTTGAGGGTATGTGAGTGGTTTGAGTTTCTTGTATAAGGGTTAAAATATCCCTGAAATACCTCCATTAATTATTTTATTTTCTTATAAAAAAAAGAAACCATTTTAGATACCAATAATTCTTTTAGTCTAAAATTGTATCTAATTTAATTAATAGTGACTAATTATTTTTTGTCTCTAAAATTAGTCTTTATTTAATAATTTTCTTGTAGTGAATAGATAATTACATATTTTCAATTTTATAAAATTTTATTTTCAATTTATTTTAAATTTTTATAATCTAAATTTTTTATTTAAATTAAATTTCAAGTATTATTTAATATTTATTCTTCATTATAGTTTTAAATCATTATCATTTCATAATTAATACATAAATATTTTATTAAAAATAATTGAATAATGAAAACCGTAATAAAAATATTAACCTTAAATCAATAATCCAAAAAAATTGTCACAATAATCCAAAAATATTTATAATAAACATAATTTACACATTAGAAATTTTTATTATTACTTTAAGAAATAAAATAATAAAATATAAGTTTTATCTAAATAAATTGTTTTGAAAGACTAATATCTTATTTAAATAAACTAAAAGTTATTACAAAGATACTTTATTAAATAGATAAAACAATTTTATCTACACGATAGGATAATCATTAAATAGAAATTAATTTTAGATAAAAAAATAATAATTAGTTGATAAATTGATTAAATTACATACTATTTTAAAGACTAAAAGATTTATTAATATTTAAATTAGTTTTTATTATTAATAAACATTTTTTAAATTGATATATAATTATTAGCTACGGTTTTAGCTATCAACTTTCAAACTTAATAATTGGTAGTTAAAACCTTGGTAGCTAACTAGATACTAATTTAGAAATTATTTATCAATAATATAACCTAATTTAGATATCAATAATTTTTCAGTCTCTAAAATAATATTTAATTTAATCAATATAACTACTTTTCTCTAAAATTAAATTTTACTTAATGATATTTTAGTAATGATAATTTAAATGAATGTTTTACTAAACACATATAGATTTTATATTTTTGTTCTCTATTTATATGTCAACAAGTTCTCAATTTATATGTCAACAAGTTCTCATGTATAATTTTTGGTTATTAAACATATAACTTTTTCCTTAGTTGGAAATGTAATTATTCCCAAGTCATGCCTTGGTTCGTTCATTGGGAAGAGTTATCAATCTAGGTAAATGTGATCCACTCATACTCTTGCTATATGATAACTATTTCTACTCAATTCTATTTAAGTTTACTATAATTACTTACAACAATCACAACTAAATATTTTGTACCAACAATAATCATAATTAACATTTATAATGGTGAAAACATATTAAAGTATACAACAATGAATATTACAAGAAAATCATTAAATAAAAATCAAGTTTTAGAGAAAAAAATAATAATTAGTTATGTTTACTAAATTAGATATTATTAGAGACTAGAAAATGCATTGGTATCTAGTTTCTATTAGTGATAAATATGTTGTGTTTTCGGGTAACATTTTTCTTTTTGTGTTGTTTGAGTGTTTTTAGTTTGTTTCCTCTTGAGTGATCAAGAGTTTAATTGGTTGGTTTCCTCTTGATGTGATCTAATGGTAGGACATATCCTCTTAATCTTTTATTGTTACTTGTCTTTTATATGTTTCTCTGTAGATTATTTGTGTTAATCATATAAAGATAGTGGATTCCAATTATTCTAAGATTGAATAACTAAGACTATATATAGTCTCAATGTAAAAACTAAATACCTTAGTATTCATTCAAGTAGATTATGTGAAGATGGAGTGGATTAACCATCTAATACATTGCATAAATTAATAACACTAAAAAGAAAAGTCATCAATAATTTACAATATATTGGATAAACAAAAAAATATTATTTTGTTATTAAAACCCACAAAATTATTATATGTGAAAAAAAAAATATCAATTTTCAATATGACCTAAAATAAGAAAATTGATTAAGGATGTTGAATTAATTATGTAAGATCTAAAGAAAGTGATTTGTACTTTAGCAATAAATGGGATCATGTACAAATATTCTTAAATATTTTTTCAGGATTCATGGATTAATAGTTGAATGTAAATATAATATTTCATTTTTTTATTCTTAAACTATAAATTGAGGTTAAGGAAACCAAAAATATCAACATTCTCCATGTTAAAAAGTTAATTAATTTATATACCTAATATTAGAGATCTTGATTTCATCAAACATAAATTGAAAAAATAATAGACTTGCACTCATATCATTTAAATCATTTAAAGTTAAATGAGTGCAAGGTTATAAACATCTAATTATATTGGAGTTGAAATACATTTTTGTTTATATATAATGGTATTGTTGACTAAATTGGTTTGGTATAATGGTTATAACTTCTTCCATTATTTAGTGGACTCGGGTTTGATTCCTTCATGTACTTAGTGGCACTTCATGGTGGACATCATCATTATGTTATACAGTTAATGTGCCTAGTAATCATCATCATGTTATACATATCACTTGCGTACAAATATTTTTTAAATTTAAGACCACTCAAATTCTGTCAGTGAGCGTTGCTACTAATCTCTAATTTCAACTCTTTTGAAACAGATAATATTATTACAAGTAATATTATCATTTTGGTTTTAAAAAAATATTCATATTTTAACTCACTCTCTAATTAATAAAATATTTTCGAAATATAATTATCTCAAATTAAAATTTTATTATTTTTCGAAAATATTTTAAAGTTGCTGAAGCATAATTTATAATATTATCATTTAGATTTTTAAATTTTCCAATTCTGAAAATCAAACATCTCTGTCTTAAAATGCTTTTAAGATTTTTTTAATAAAAATAGTTATGATTTTTAAATGTAAATAAAAAATATGTAATAAATTATTTATTAAAAAATAAATAAAGACATTAGAGTAATTTAATATCTATTAATATAGGAAAAATGTATCAAAATCCTTAAAATTTAAAAGGATGTGGTAGAAATTGTATTCGTACAAATACTCAGTCATTTGACATAGGTTAAATAATTATTAAGATGCGTAGGATATTATTGTATTAAAATGAAAGGAATTTGTAATTCTGTGTAATTTTATCTTTTAATCATTAAAATGTGTATAATTTAAAAAAATATTAAAATAGATAAATAGTATCTAGGTGAAACTTTCAATTATATGATAAGAATACAAATATATCCAATGAAATGGTTTATTTTATTTATTATTAAAGTAATTAAGGCCGGTCTCTGGATTGCTTTTGTCCTCATAGTCTCTACAAATTATTCCATTTATGATGGAATCAGGACATAACACGTTCACTCAACCATTATTAGTTAACTTTTATTCTCTCTTTTTTTATTCCTAAAAAAGTTATTCAGAGTGACAAAGTGTCTTTTTCTCTTAATCATAACTTTTACAGAAACAAAATCTTATTTTATTTTAAAAGTTAACAAAAAAAGAAATAATGTTTTAAAAAATGGTTATATTAGAATAAATTATTCCATTACTTAATATGTCAAGATTTTATTAAAATATGATTTGACATACCGTATCCTAATTTTATTTTCCATTTTTTGTTGTTTAAACAAGAGAGACTAATCCCAAAAGTATTGCGAAATAACATAATAGTTTTGTGGGAATAAAATATGTAGGGAAGACAAAATATGTATGGCAATGATATGAAAAAAGACACATAGGTAGAAAAAGAGGAAATATGAGATCTTAGATATCATCCACAAGAGAAAGGAATATATATATAAAATATGATATTGATAAGATGATAAAAGGTTGAGAGAGATACATAAGTACAACTCTACAATATTAATGCTGCATGCCGGCAAATACCCTTATGATGTGAATGATAGCAACTTTCAATTTGGCATTACATTTTCTAAAACTCAACTCCAAATATATTTTCTGGGATCCTTCTGCCATTAGTGTTATTTATAAAATTTATTAATTTCAAGTACTTTTGGTCATTTTAAAATTTTGTTTTATAAAAAGTAAATATATTTTTACTTTCTAGTTGCAAATTTGACTTTTAATTCTTTAAAATAAGTGTTTCTACTTGATTTTTTCATTTATAAAAATGTAGCATGTGTTGTTCTCTTAGTTTTTGTTAATGAAAGATAAGTTTTTAGAAAGAGCAAGAATCACTTATGTTGCACAGAGCGTGTGTTAGATGAGCCAAAGAAAAATGAAAAGAAAAGAAGTAACATTAGTTGTTGTGAGATATAGGATGATGAATTCAAAATTCAAAAAGCATGGTAGAAGGTGCATTAATATTTTATATTATTATGTCGTGCAACAAGGTAGATATAAGTTATTGTACAAAGGAGTTACAAGTTAGTTAAAATAATTTGAGAACTTATAACTAATAACTAATTGTACAAAATAAACAATAACAAAATACAACCATTAATATATTAACCCACAAAATATTAAAGTTTGTAGACAGAAAATCAATTTTATATTATACTATAGAAAAAAAAAACATATTTAACTCAAAGAATTCTTTGTCTCAACAATTTCTCTTTTCATTTGGACGTTATCTATATTTAAGTAACTTTTTTATTCTACTTCTTTATAACTTCGATGTTTTTTCACTTAAAATAGTTTTCTTTATACAATAAAAAAACTAAATGCAGGCGTGTGGCCATTGATACCGAAGAAAGAAGAAAAAGAAGGTCTATAAATTAAAATAGAGTTGCTTAATTAGGACAGATGATAACATTAAAAATAGCTAGGACAAAGTGATAATAGACAAATGAAGAATCAATGGTTGTAGTTACACTTAAATTGCTATCAAATCCCTTTAATTGTCTTGCTGTATAACCTTGTTTGTTTGGTCCTATTATGTGAAGATAGGTTCTTTTTAAGAAGAGGAATGTCATTTCCCTTATACTTCTTATTATTTTAACCATATATTCTTACTATTTAATTTCTATACTTTCTCTTAAAAGGAAAGAGGGGAAAATAAGTAAACGGGAGTTTTTCTTTCATTTTCAATAGTGTAAGAGGCTTTAGAATTTTACCTCAATTAATCAATATAATATATATTAATAGCATGATATATTGATAATAGAGTTAAATATGTTTCCGTATTATATATGGATCTAATATATTACCGTATAAAAAAAAACATTGGTTCTTATAATAAAAAGTATTAAGAGACAAAAAATATTAGAAGAATATTTTAGACCAAAATAAATATAAATTAATATCTCTTTCATGTATCTTAACAAAAAAAATTCATATATTAAATATTTAAAGAAAAAATCAAATACTTAAAACAAAAATTAGTCAGAAAAACCTGAAACCTGTAATAATTTTCTATACTACTAAAATATTTATATTATGTGCGGATGAAATATCATAAATCCTTTTTCTGTAAATCAAATTTGTGGGGAAGTCATGGGATGATGGTATTTCGTTTGCATAAGTGGAAAAGAAACTTTTTAAAGAAAATTTTAGAGTGTTGAATAGTTGAAAATTAAAGTTTCTAACAACAGTTTCAACCATCATTATATAACATTATAACATCGGCTGCTTCTTCCTGCACCACCATAATGCCACTTCCATAAGTTTTTTATATTTCAAAAAATATTTTTTTTAATATTTCAAATTATATAATTTGAAAGTCTTTTTCTAAATCCAAAATTAGTTTTTGGATTATGTAATCCAAAAGCCTTTTGTGATTAGTTTATGGATTACATAATCGAGAAGTCTTTTCTATATATAAGATTAGTTTCAGAATTATGTAATTTGGAAATCCTTTTTTTAAATGTGTGATTACCTTCCAGATTACATAATGTGGAAGTATTTTTTATATATGAGATTGAATTTCGGATTATGTAATCCAGAATATATCCATATTACATAATTCATAGGTCTATTTCAAATCCAAAAAGGATTATGTATGAGATGTAGGGATGGCAAAGTGGGGCGGGCCATGCGGGCTGGCCCACAGCCCGCAGGTAAAAAACACGGGACAGGCTAACCATTTCAACCCGCTAAACCGCATTAGCCCGCGGCCCGCGCAGGGCGGGGCGTGCTGGCCCGCTAACTCGCAAGAAAAAGAAAATGTCATTGTTTTAATGTGTGCAGATGACGGGAAGATTATAATTATGAAAAAATTGATGAAAGTTTTTCTAAGGCGACATCCAATGTTATTGAAATGGAAGAATGTCAATAATGTTTATGTTTAATATTTTTTTAATTAATGTTTATGTTTTATGTTTTTGAAATTAGGTATGTTTAATGTTTTGGAAGTGGAAAAATAGTGATATTTGATATTTGCGGAGCGGGCCAACCCGTCCCACATTTTTGCGGGCCAAGTGTGGGGCGAGCTGGCCCGCTTTGCCACCCCTAATGAGATGGCAGAAAAAATGATAAAACCGTATTGGAGGTGTAGGAAGAAAGAGTCTACCGTGACAATTATATTATTATTGAGGTAGGTGCATTTTTTAAAAAGTTTATTATCACTTGGATTTACAAACAATGGATTATTCAAAAATTTCATTCTACAATTGTTATTTAACTATTTGCAATGATATATAATATATCGAGTATATTATGAAAATAATCTCAATGGAATTTCAAAAGGTTATCATAATTAATATTTATTATTTAAAATAAGTTTTAAATTTCTCTATAATTTTCTCATTCAATCGTATTATATAGCTATTTATGGGCATAGTAGTTATTCTACCGATACCCAAACATCAACCCAAATAATGTTGAAATTATAAGATAAAATTTTAAACATAAATGTAATTAAAGAAATTAATATCTTAAAATTTTAAATTAATTTATCAGACTATATTACAGAAGCATTAAATAAATAATTTAATATTAAAAAATAAACATTAAATAAAACAGTTTTTCTGATTTATTAGTCACATTATATAACACTATTAATGAATTAGTATCCAAATGACAAAATGATAAAATTAAAATTTTAAAATTTATTTAGTTTATATTCACGAAAGTAAAAAAATTTATAAAATTAGAAAACAGTAATAAAGTTTACCAAATTAAAACTTCAATAGTAAAATTTGTTAACATAAAATATTCAGTTTTAAAACATAAATGATTTAAAATATAACAATATTCACTTTAGACTGAATCAAATCATATTGACAACGTATGTATACCCTTTAGTAATGATCGTCGATTAAAATTAAAATAAGTATAATTTAAAAATTCTCATAAAATTTTAAAGTTCAATAGTAAAATTTGTAAAAGTGTACAAGTTTGGTGCTAAAGTATGGTATTGCAGAGACACTTTGAAAGTAACTTTCATATAGGAATTCAAATGGCTGGCAAGTTCTTCAAGGCCATTTTCATAAAGGAACATAGGACTTAAGAAATTAGAATAAAAAAAGAAACTAGCCTGGTACAGAATTAAATACCCTATTATGGGTAGCTACTAAAAGGTTCTCAGCTTATCATAGAGATTTCAATGGTTTTCATCTTCTATGTCAAAATTTTAAAACTATCCATGAATCAAGATAAATTGCACACAGGAGCTCTTAAATAGCTTCAATACAACCTACAAAAGCAAAAACAAACCAAGGTTATCATTGCATTAAGCAAACCTACAATCCACAAAACTCATACAAAACATGCACAAAAGTATGACATACTGTTAGTAAGTTACACTGATTTTCAACAAAACTTTTTTCTATTTATTAATTTCATAATCACTATCACAAGGTAGAGGTTAAAACCACACATGACTCAATCAGATGAAACCAAATGTCAAATTTGGTAAAATGACACCTTTATCAACTTTTCACAATTTAAATTCTAATCAAGTCATATTATCCTGCAGATTTTTTAAACTAATTTTGAAAAAATTTGTATGTACTTGAATAACAAGATTTACTTATGTTATAAAAAAAATATATTATGAGGAAGGATCAAGTTATAAGAGTAATTCGGAAAGAGTTACTCAACATCTTGCAATTCATTTTTCTTTAAATTTAATGGTTAAGATTGATTACTCATTATAACCATAAGACATCAAGAAAATAAACAAGTGAGAATGGAGGTTACCTTTTCAGAATTATTCTTAGAGTGACTTAATCTCTCTTTACATATATAATTTTAAACATTTGGTTGTATCAATCAAATTTAACTCTTGAGGTCTTGTCAAAAGTTCCTAAAGGTACCACTTTGCCAACTATGACACTAAATATCACCTGATGTTATCTTGTATATATGTTCACATATCGAAACAGCATTAAATCTTACATTTATAAGAATTTTCCATATCTTTGTATCTTTATGATAACAAGCATCCAGACTTCATAGGTACATACGAATGGTAAACCAAAATGCCATGATATACCGAATTAGTAACTTTCTAGATCAAGAAGCCAAATAGAACATTTCTTTTTTAAAGTCAAGGTTCCCTGTTCCCTCAAAGTTAGGTGGATAATTCCAATCCCCAATAAAGTACATGGTCTATTTAAAACTTCCGAAATAGTTAAAGGACCAACAACAAAAAAACTAGTAACATGTTTCCTAAACTATTTGAAATTTTCAAATAGGTCCTTTTAAGCACTATCATTGATCAGGAATATCACATCTACTTTTGGTTAAAACTACAGGACCTACTTACAAAGTTTCGAAGTATAGAGATATTTAAAAATCCATATCAGAGACTAACAGATCAATTTGACATTCTTAACTAAAACCTTGATAGTTATATTTCCAAAATAAGAAACCAGTGGATGTAATGTACAGCGTGAAGATGCAATATAAGAATTCATGCTGCAAATAAATGAGATATCATTACCATTCTTTACTTGGAGTCATATTCTACGCTTTTTCCCAAGCTTTCCTTTACCACGGCGCTTGTTTTTAGCTATTTTCAATTTCTTTTTCATTTTCTTCCCAATTCCACCAGTAGGTTTTAAGGAACCCATGTTTTTATTGCTGTCAGCCATCTCCACATCTGAAAATTTCAAAAGCAAATAGGGTATATTAGATTTTTTTTATTGCAAGGTAATCAGATGACAATAAATACTAAAAAGAAAACATGGATTTGGGATTTTTCTTTTAGAAAAATAATTTGATTATGCAACATAGCTTTGACAAGCATATGGTTGGTGTTCAGCAAGATAACAGATGATGAGCAGGGTAAAGCAACACCATCTTTTAAACACAGCTCCGATCAGCATGAAGAACAGAAACCACGGGTTTCATTCTTGGCTTACTCATGTAACAAATAGCATAAGATCAATTCCACTCTAATCAATCTCGACATATATACAAATAACATTATCACAATAACCAACATATAATCAGAACTATTCAGGAAATTCATTTCAATCCGCAAATGTCACATATACAAAGCAGAGGGAAGGTACCCATGGTGTTGCTAGTCAAAGTGGCCACATCCATGGCATTATTTGATTTGGAAGGAACCTCCAACTTCGGTGCAGCAAGGGCAGCCTCCTGGACAGCTAGCTTAGCAGCTTCTTTCTTGTCATAGAAAGGTTCAACAATCTCCCTTCGAATAGCCCTCAGCCTCTTCTCCTTCTTTGATCTCAAAGACTTTGCCATTCTCTTCTACTCTCTTTCACCTTGCTACACTACTTCAATATGGATTTCTTCACAGTATTACTTGGGGCCTGCTAAGAATAAAATTCAATATACTTAAGTATTCAATTAACTTTTCTATATAATGAATTCTAATGTTTGGAACCAATCTTACAATTTATTTTAGATAAATGCCCACTGATTTAAATAATTTAAAAATAATATAATCGTTTTGAATTTCAAATTTAAGAATAACATCTGGCGACAAATGAATTCCATGAAATCCGCTACCCACTTTGAGAAAATTAAAAGCAACAGCAAGAATCATTCCAATAATTTGAATTTTGCCTATTATATTTCTTTAAACCAGACAAAAAAATCTGTATTTTAAATTCGACAAAGACGCCATAAAATTGATCAAACTAAACACATAGGTAGTAGGAGGAAAGTTAGATAAAATGAATTAACCTAACACTAACACAAGAGTTCAGAAGGCAAACATGAAACATGTAAAAATAAAAAAATCTGATGACAATCAAACTCCTTCACCAATGCACCCAAAACCATAATATTAAACCAAACTTTACAAAAACTAATCTTGAAGAAGTCCAACATCTTTTCCTTTAAAAAGGCCAAATTTAAACATGAAATTTAATATAAAGAGAAAGAACACAAAATAAGGATGTTTGTTTACCAGGCTTGGTTTGGTTGGTGGAGGCAACAGAACAGCACCTGAAACGAATGCAAACTCCGACTGCCACTCCGCTTTACGAAGGAGGCTGTGTTTCTGTCTGTGGCTTTGTTAGGGTTTAATATATGAGAAGGGAAATTGCACGAGGACATAATAGTCTTTTACACCAAATGAACTATGGGTGGGCCGATCTTAATATATGAAAGGCAATTGCTTCCTGCACCATATCACTGCACCCGATTCCAGTGGAAAAGACGAAACTATCTTTAAAAAAAAATTTCGAAATATGTGTTCCGGATTTTTTTTTCCGGAACGAAATTTTATATTACGGATTTTTTTATCCAGAATGAGTTTTTCATTTTTTTTTTTGAATTTTTATTTCCGAAATACAATAATCTTTTTTCCAGATTCTTTTTTCCAGAATGTATTATTTATCAATTCCGGATTTTTTTGTCCAGAATAGAATTTTAAATTTTTTTTCCGGATTTTTATTTTCGAAACTCAATAACCACTTCTGGATATATTTTTCCGAAATATATTATTTTCAATTCCGGATTTTTATTTCCGGAATAAAGGGCATTTTTGGAATTTTTAAAATTATGTTGGGTGCAGGTTAAAATGTGTTGGGTGCAGGGAGCATTTGCCTATATGAAATTGGGGTGAAAATGGGATGGGCTGTTGGCCCAATCCTTCATTTTTCAAGCCCTGTTCCATTCTTCCTTTAACTAAAATAAAATCTCCTAACTTAGAAAAAAACTCTGGAAAATAAAATTAAAAACAATTTCTTAATATTATAAAAATTTAAAAATTCAAATAATTTTTTTCACAAACTATCGATTGTAACGAGATTCTTTTATTTCTAAAATTATGTCTTTGTATTTTTACTGTGTTATTGTATTCTTATTTAGACTAAAATTGATATATTGCAACACCATTTATTTTATTATGCGTAAATATGCAAACTAAGTTTGAATATATTTAATATAGAATTATTTTTATTTATCTTGTTGTTTTTTAATTCAAATTGGAAAAATTATATATCTTATATTTTTTATAACTACCTCATAATGTTAGCATATTTATTTAATGTTTAAATTAGTTATCTCATAATATTATTACCATATCAAACTTAAATCTAAATTATTTGTCTCTTCACATATATATAATTAATTTGAAATAAATTTCTTGATTATTTTTATCTAATCATCATTTCAAGTACGAATTTTTTAAAATTTAAAGTTTTTTCATAATATTTTAAAAAAAATAAGTAAAATAAAGTATATATATCATTACAAGAAAATCCTTAAATAGAAATCAATTTTAGAGAAAAAATAATTAATTACTATATTAACTAAATTAAATACTATTTTAGAGATAAAAAATTATTAATATCTAAAATAATTTTTATTATTATTAAAATTTATAAACTAGTTTCTAAATTAATATTTAATTGATTTTTAAATTTCTATTACTAAGTTTTTAGTTATTAATTAATTTAAATTCTAAAGTTGGTAGCTAATTTTTGTAGTTTTTAAATCTTTGTAGTTAATTAGATATCAATTTAGAAACTAGTTTATAAATTTTATTAAGAATAAAAATTATTTTAGATACTAATATTTTTTTTAAACAATAATTATTTTAGTTAATATAGTGATTAATTATTTTTTATTTTAAAATTGATTTCTATTTAATAATTTTTTAATAAAAAAATATTTACTAAAAAATTCTTGCATAATATATGTTTTTCTATGACTTTTATAAAATGAAGTTTGGGAACTTGTTATGTACACACCTAATACAAAATTAATTGGAACCAAGTCAAACAAAAGAATTTTATTAAGGAATAGTAACTAGAAATAAGATAAAGCTAGTACCTAAAGGATATAATCAATATATAGGAAGGGATATAATGAAGAAAATATTTGGAAGTTTAATTCACTTCAAAAGAAAATTTAAATTATATATATATTAGAAAAATATATAGATATATGTTTCACTTATATATAAAAGAATGAATCACATTGAAAATATATATTATTAAAAAATTAATTATTTAAAAGGAATATTGTAACGATAATAAGATAACGTTCATTATAATATGATGGGTTGGTGTAATGGTTAAACTTTGTAGAGATACATTAAAAAACTATATTCAATATGCTGTGCATATAAAAACTCTTCAAGATATCTACTATCGTAATACCCAAACCATATTAATATTAAATGGTTTTAAAACAGTTTATATTCACTTCCACATGCATCAAATGTAATGATAAAACCAATGTTATTATTTTCTTTAACACACTTCAATTTATAATCCTCATACATAATTTAATACGACTATATTATTTAATGGTAATATTCAAATATAATAAAATTAAAACTATCAATGCTCCCCAAATATTATGGCACCCTACAATATCCCATGATAAAATCTATTTATATGTACCTACGTAATAATAGTTTATGAAAATAAAATAAAATTCCAAAATTGATCATATAATATAATATAACAAATAGGAGAAATCTGCTCGATAAAATATATTATTACAAAATTAAGAATCATAATAAATATCTCCTTTAACCGTGTATATTTCAATCATTCTAATTTTGTAATAATATATTTTATTGAGCATATCTCTCCTAATTTTTCATATTCCAAAATTCGTTCCAAAATATAATGTGAAAAAATGGATCTCAATAAAATATATTATTACTAAATTAAGAATCATGATAATATTAGAATTATCTTAATTTTGTAATAATATATTTTGTTGAACAGACCCTCCTAATTTTTTTCATATTATATTATGCCATAAATTTTGGAATTTTTTTATTTCCAGAAACTATTTTTACATGGACTGCAAATAAATATACACTATCTTTTTTCATATTATATTATGCAATAAATTTTAAATTTTAAAATTATTTTCAGAAACTATTATTACATGAGCTACAAATAAATATACACTATCTCTAAATTTTTTTTTCCATCAATTTTCAAAGTGGGATGGATTTTTTTTCATATGTAGATATTTGTATATAATTACATATTTTTCTTGTAGGTGAGTGTTGAATGTCTAATCATTAAGTTGGTACTGAAAAATTATATATATACATATATATGTATATATATAAATTAATTATAGTGACTTAAATATCAATATTATATTCTAATAATTAAATTAACAGTTAATAATATATATATATATAAAGATATTTTAATTGCATACAGAGTGAGTAAGAAAAGAAAAAAAAAAAAAAAAAGGACAGGAGAGTGTAGTGGTTATCAATTGAGTATGGGCAGTTTGGAATTTTTTTTTATGAGGGTCTCTAAACTAAATTTTTTATTTATTGAGTCTTTAAATTAAAAAAAAGTAAAGTCTTGAAATTAGTTTATGAAGAGTGAAATAGTAAAAGAAAAAAAATCACAATTGTGAAGTTTTAAAATTTCAAAATTTAAAATATAACTTTGATGCTCCTTTAATTTGAACCAATATTGATAAATTTTAATAAATATGGGTAAATATTAAATAATTAATTGTCTTTCTGATTAAAAATTCTCAAATAATTAAATGCTTTAGCAATTTCTTTTTATTAATATTAAAGCAAGCACGTGAAAGAATTTGAACTAGAACCATTCGTTTATCGGGTGAAGATGGGTTTAGCAGCACCTTATTCCGTTGGAACAAGTCTCCCTTCCATTCAACGCCTTCCTTCCTTCAAACCCCAAAACTGTAACAATTATTCACAAACTGTTAGTTTCCATCGTCATGTGGAATGTGCTGTGCAAATCCAACCACCACCAGCACCACCCACTGTAACGGTGGCACGGGACGAGAGCCTGGTGAAGAGAAGAACTGTCATAAGCCTTCTTGCACTTGATGCTGTTCTTGCTTATTCTTCCCCAAATTCATCACCAGCAGCTGAAATTCCATGTGAATTTCAAGTGGCACCTTCAGGTCTTGCCTTCTGTGATAAACTTCTGGGAGCAGGTCCTCAGGCAGTCAAGGGACAACTTATTAAGGTATTTTCATTTAGATTTGATCATGCTTTCGAGCTGTAAAAACTTTTAGATTCTCAATATATTAGAAATAAAACTCAAAAACTTACTACAATTTGTTATTAGATAACATTATAAAATGTTTTATTTGAAATTATTAATATGTATATCCTATTTACTCTTTTCATATGGTTTTAATAATGATATAGTTGGAGTTTCTTAGAAATATGATTAAAATAGAGTAGGTAAGTCATGAGTGCAAGCCTGCATTTTTGTGTGAAATCTACTTCATTTTTATGAGTTGAATTTAACTAAAATCTATTCTTAGAATGTTTCAAAATCTAATATAATAAAATTTATTTGAACTTGTTGAGTTGGAAGACAATTTGTTACCAAATATATTATATGTGATACATTCAACTTAATGCATTCAAGGTGGCATGGCACAAAAAATATTGTGGTAGTGAAGGTTCACATAGAACCTGTGTTGAGCTAGGGTGTTTTGGTCATTTACTGACATTATCCACTTTGGGTAAAGTCCTATGTTATGTTTGACCAATATGCTATCTTCCAGGCGCATTATGTGGGGAGATTGGAGAATGGGAAAGTTTTTGATAGCAGCTATAATCGTGGCAAGCCACTAACGTTTCGCGTTGGTGTTGGAGAGGTATGATTGCTAATGTTTTACAGTTTTTTTATACACTGTAACTATAAGCAGCAACATACAGCACTGATGAGATGACAACTAATTATAAACTATGTGTGTAATGATGATTTTTGAAGTATTTATAATAAAAAACAACAAATTTATCATATGATTGTTTGTTATAAGTCATAGTATGAAAATTTCTCTCTAGGATAGATATAACTGGTGAAATCAGATATGGAATTGCTTCTTAAGAATTGTTTGCTAATGAAAACCAAGAGTAAGTTTCCATGTTTATTTAATCAGCGCCACCAATCATAAGTAGTCATATTAGAGTACCTTTTCTGTACAGTCTTGTTCAGGAATTAAAAGTTATCCATGAATCAAATAGGTGATTAAAGGTTGGGATGAAGGCATTATTGGAGGTGATGGAGTTCCTCCCATGCTTGCAGGTACTTTTTTTTATCGGTGTCAATTCATTCTTTTTTGACAGGCCAAGGTAAAATTGTTTACTTTTTCGTAACATAGGAGGGAAACGTACCCTGAAGATTCCTCCAGAACTTGGATATGGATCAAGAGGGGCTGGTTGTCGAGGAGGCAAGTACTTCTTTCCTTTTATTTTCTGCTGCTAAACAATACTTTTTCTTTTGACATTATATATCCTAGGGAAAACTACTGGCTACTTTAGTTTAAGATGTGCTTAATTTTGAATATACAAGAGCTTGGTGTGATGATTGTAGCACTCTGCAAGTGACATAACAAAGCAGAATAAGATAAGAGAACGGACTCAATGCATCTATATTTTTCTGTTTTTTTAACTTCGCAGTGCAGGAGAATAAACAAGAAAAATGCACACTTAATGTAATGTTATGAAAATAATAATTGTCAGGAAGTTTTCTTAATGGTGGCTTTGCTTAACATTACAAGATAGTAGCTGCTAACATATTTCTGTTTAACTCACATGAACTTGTTAAATATATAATTTTCAAAAGTTATTTCTCAATAAGAGAGAAATTGTAACCATTGAATTTTAAGTTCTTAAAGAAAGATCATTTGTGCAAACACCATGCCAATTTTAATTTCTGTGTAGAAAGATGTTTATTAAACAATAGTGAAAACATATTTACAGCAAATTCTGTAAAGAAGCTGGAACCAAGGAAAGCATGCCAAGCTACTGTAGCCTAGATCTAAACTGCTACTAGGGTTTAGCGGGTAATCAGACTAGTGGTAATCTTCAGAATTATGCATTGCCTTATGGACAAGGAAACTTTTCACATATTCTTTTTCTGCATGGTTTTTTATTTTTAACATTTTTCTTAGGCAAGAAAAACTTATACATAGTTTGATTCAGGTTCATGTATCATTCCTCCTGATTCAGTGCTATTGTTCGATGTGGAGTTCGTTAGCCAAGCATGATTTACAAAGCCATGAGGTGGAAAATTTCCTTCTTTTCCTTTGGAGTTTTGAGCATAGATTACATATAGTTGAAATTCTAAAATTAAATGTTAAAGTTAAAGTTGCTGGAGAAATTCATAACTAAGTAATTAACATGCTATTTTATTGATTATCCAGCTTTGATTTCATTAGCATAGAAATTTTACCCGAAAGTTGAACAGCTACGAGCTGCAGTTCAGCACTGAAAAAACTTATCTGAAGTTCAAACTAAGAGGGTGAATAACTGTGAAGAAAATGGAAATAAGCAAATAAAGGAAACAATCAGTAAAAGGAAAGCTGTCAAAGTACTTTGATTGCTTTTGGCAAAGCAAGAAACCAGTTCTTTTTATCTCTTTTTATGTATGAAAAACACTCTCCCGAGTCCTAGTGTTACAAAGCAGTTAAATTGATTCCTAATAACTTATTAAAGTGACAAGACCCCTGCAATCAAAAGTGAAGGCCAAATCATGTCGCATTGCCTAAAGAGATCTAGCGTACCGACTCTTACTAGTCGTGTTCTTAGATTTGAAACTTAAATTTGTTTCCTGTTTTGAAGTTCATATGGTAAAAAAAAAGGTAAAAACAGAAAACAATAAAAAGCTGTTTTCACTATTTCATATACAAACTTTTGAAAATAATATAACAAAGGGAAAATAGAAAACAATTTTCTCAGACTAAATAGCCTCTAATTTTTAGTTTCATGTATGAGGTCGAAAATGTCCTTCCATGCATTGTTTCCATGACATTTGACATCGAATTCAGTACGCGGAACTGACAAATTGTTTGAAATGTGGACGCATTTCATCCCACAAAATGTAAAAGGACAGCTTATGATGCCTATCACTTTGGAATCTTAGCTTTATCCCAACTTTTGAAATCATGATTCAAGAGTGTACCAATATAGGTACCAAAAACAAAATACACAACTTAGACAAGGAAAAACAACAAAATTAAGCAGTAAATTTTCCAATTAAGTTTGTCAGTTTCTGATGATTAATGAAAAAGATAGGTATGTATGTACTATACTACCACTATCCAACAAGAAGAAAGAGACACCGGATGGAGATATATACAAGAGTTGAGTAAGTTTGCCATGGTCTGCTTCAGTTTTAAAGGAATGGGACAAAGGGTACCAAGGGAGTTCCATAGAAAGTGATGAGGATATTTTGGGGTATTGAGGAAAAAAGATATTGACCCTTCAAACGCTACTTTGGATGCCAATTCCATGTAAACTTTTTCACACAAAACAATGGTGGTGTGGTGGTTGAGGATCATTTCATGCTCTTTCCCTACATTTCTTCTTTCACTACAGTGTGCACTGAGCACCCTCATCGTAAACAAAAGGATCCGAAACCATTACAAATTTGAACCATCAAATAATTCACTCCCGTACCCTCATTGCTTTCTATCCAATAACATAGCATGATGATGGCAACAAGTATAGAATCTCATATACATATATCCTCTCATTTTTAAATCATTGGTACATGATCATGCTTTCAATTTCATAACAACAATGTGAACAAAGACTTCACTGATATCAAACCACTTTGAAGCCTTGGAAATCCAAAATAATCCTTTGCAAATGGACAAAAACAAAACCCAAAAGAGGGGGAAAAGAAAAAGTTTAAAAAAATGTGAAAGCCATAAACCATGGTTGGTAACAATACTTTTTCTTTCCATGTTCATCTTGTGGATCTTCTTTCTTCTACTACTGAATTTACCTGTTTGAAATGGGATTTGGACCACTGGGGACTTCATGTGCGCTGACATTGAAGATCCTGTTTGGAGATTGAGAGTGCTCTCTCTTTGGAACATGAATGCTGCCTTTGCCCGTTTCTCCTACTGCCATATCCTTTGAATTTTGTTCACTGTCTTCCCTTGCTGAAGCAACTACCTTGGTGTTGCTCTTCTTGGGACCCTCTTTGTTTGATGTTGAAGGAGAGAAGTTGTGTTCTAGCATGGCCATGGTGAAGTGAGAAAGTAGGAGCAAAGAGATGAAGAGGACCATGTAAGTGGAGAAGGAAGATGCTGTATCACCAGCCATGCAAAACAAAGTGCCTTATGAAAATCATCCAAGTATCATGGCTAGCTAGAAGGATCAGCAGCAAAGTGAAAGGGATATGTGAAGTATGAATATGCAAATATGGTGAAAAACTTTTTGGAGCTCAAGGTGACAGAGAAGGTAGATAATTGTTCTGGGAAGGTAGTGGGTGATATATAATGAAAAAGAAGTTTAGGTACATATAAAAGAGAGAAAGAGAAAGTCTCCTGAATATATATAAAAAGGGAAAGCAGGGATTGATGAAAATTTCTGCATGGTCATATTCAACTTCTTTGTGATGAGTGCCAATGTGATTGCAACTATGGTATTGCTATGATGGCATCCAAATCTAAAGTAAACATATCACACACACAGGTGGCAGCACACAGCAAGTGCCAAGTGGCATGTAAACACAGTTGTTATATCAGAGTAAGGGAAGAAATTTGCTTTGAACCCTATTTAACGTGCTATTAAAGTGAGAGCCAATAATGGCCCACGTAATTAACGTTATGCACATTAAATTACACAAAATAAGAACTTTTCTTAATCAAAATCCATGAGTTAAAACCAACAACAAGGCTATAAAATATTGCGAGATGTCCCACAAAATATACTATGGTACGACTCACGATTGTGCTTAGCAACTAATTTCCTTTTTACTATAACAACATTTATTTTCTCGGCCGTAACTTTAACCTTTTCATTTAAACTATCACTCTTCTTTTAATCTTTTAAGTACTAATTACAAATATCAAATTCAAGTGCCAATTAAAGCTACTCATAAAAGAGAGAAGTGTAACATTTTGAACAATTATTTTAGTAATCATGAAAGAGGTAAGTAAGATAAAAAGCCAAGTACAAATTAGAAATGGTTGAAAGTAGAAACAGAGAAATATTCTTGAAACTTTGATGTAGTTACAAAATAATTTGAAAAAAAAGCTTCATATCAAAATTGATTCAACAACGATAAGTAACTAAAATACATAACGTAAAAAGAACGTACAAAAGAAGAGGAAAACAAAGCAAACCGGAAACAATTATTATTGCACAACATGTTCTCAAACAATAAAAAAATAATATATATATATATATATATAAATAAATAAAACATAAACAAAAAAGTTATAATTAACGAAAAATCTATAATCACCAAACTTGAAAACATTCGAAAGAAAGATTAAATATAGACAATTTGATGAATTCCTACTTCTAGTGTTGTTTCTTGACTTTTGATGAAAATGGAGTGAATGTAGGTTGCGAAAGCTTGTTTGAACTCAATAGAAGTTTCGAAAATTGAAGTGAAGTAAGGTGGATTATGACTTACTGAAATGTTAGACTTATTTACTAGGAAGAGTCTAGGGGAGACTATCAAGAAAATTACCGTAGAGAAACAAAGCTCAACCAAGTATATGGGTTGAATTTGGTAGCATAACATTATCACTCATAAATGATGACTATTTTACGGTAAGTGTACCGAGTCAGAAGTAATACTTTGTCTCTAAGAAAGAATATCGAATCCACAAGGAATAGTTATAAAATCTCAAGTATAATATTCACTAAATATAAGAAAATATGTAAAAGTTTGTTGGAAAGGTTGTTTGTATTATTAATTTGCAAGAAATTAAATAAAGAAAAGTAAAATATTTGTATGAGTTAATTGGGAAAATTGGGATTGGAGTTCATCCTTCCCACTTTTCTGTATTTTTCAAAAGCATATAATATTTAATCTAGATTGATATTGATCCACATATAAAAATCATTCATATTGATTCCCCGCATATAAAATTATTAAGAAAGTCTCCTAAATATTGATTCCTCTCATATTTATAAAAACTCTTTATCATTACGAACAAGTGTTATAAAGCAATCAACATTTCAAATTTATTCCTAACATTCAAATATGTTAAGCATTATCATTTAGGTCAGATCTTAGAAGTACTTTCCAGTCAAATATAAGAATCAAAATCATGAATAGTTCAAGTTTTAAGAATAAAATAATAATGCAAATCATCAATCAAGAACTGAATATTATAGATAAATATCACCTTAATATATAAGAGTTTGAACATATTACTCTCAATCTCAAAAAGGGAAGAATTAGTCACTCATGTTGGTCATTACAAACATGAAAAGCAAGAAAAGAAGATCCAAGATGTTTCTCATTGACGGCTACCTCCTCTAGGATTTTCTATCTCTCTCTATTCTTCCAATGATGTCTAGGGTTATGTCTCATGCCTTCTATTTAACCTAATTGAGCTTGGGCTAAGTGACATCTCGCTTAAGTGAATTATTACTTGCTTAAGTGAGTTTGACGAGAAAAAACCCAACTTTACTAGAGTGAACTCGCTTGGACGAGTTCCTTTGAAGTGATCTTACTTGGACGAGTTTCAATGTTCCAACTTTTCCTTTTCATCTTGTCCTTTCTCCTTTAGTCCTTTTGTCTCCATTTTCCTCTAAATCTTGTAATTAACACAAATTTGAGAATAAATCGTTCACATTCATCTTATAATAAAAAAAATGTAAAAAAGCTGGCCCTGGGTGTGCTAGTCCCCTTCTTAGACGTCTAGGGTTTACGTTGGGCTTTAAGGAAGCTCAAATGTAATCCTAGATGGTTTATGCTACCCAAATCTATCCCTTGGCCCAAATACAAGGCCCAACATCATATTCTACTAGGCTCAAATACATGAGCCAATTATATTCTACTAGGCCCAATACATGACCCATGAAATCCTAAACTACTTTATACAATTTATTTAAACTAAAGCTTGGCCCAAAATGATGTTGACTTGTCTCTTCTGAAGTCAACTAAAACTCAGTTTTCTTATGTTCTTTTGTCCAAAGCTCAAGTAGAAGTTTTGATGACTTGGAGATCTTCTTGGGGATGTTTTGTACATTCCTTCATCCAAGAGTTGTCCTATTTATTGGCCTACAAAAGATAAATAGAAGCTCAATTAGGCCCATATGTTTTAGTAAATGCTTAAACATACTTTAGGTCTTCATCCTCCTTATCTTGTGGATATTTGTAGTACAGTTTTCATCATCCCTGCCTCTTGAGAAGGATTTATCCTCATATCTATATTGTTGTTTGAGGACAACAACCTTATTACTTTTTTAGGTTCATGTTTTCCCTCCAAGATCAAACACTCATATAAAATAAACACCAAACAAATCAATTGGTATATTTACAAGAGATTCAATAAGAATGAGGTTCTTTGAGAAATAATTAGGAAAAATATGACTTGAAAAATACATGTTCTTCTTATTAAACTGACACAAGTTCATGCTTTAGAAGCCGTTTTATTTTTATTTATTTGTTTCTTTTTCTTCTGTGGTTTTCATATTTCTTGAAACTTTTCGGTCTTTGTTGTCAACTCAACACAGGTTTTTGAAGAAAAGGGTTTCAAAAAAATTCCTTTTCTCTCTTTTTCTTTTCACTCTCTTCTTTCTTCAATCTTTTTGTTTAATTTTCCATATCTAAACTCTATCTTCCTAAGCTCTTGTCTTATGAGAGCTAGATGTTTTTTTTTTCTCTTTTGTTTCTCATTGTTTTTTCCTCCAACACATGGGAAGGTGTCAAAGGATGAAGTATATACTTCCTATCCTTGTGAGTAAAGGTAATCTTGTTGGTATGACCCTAGTGCATGATTTTCTTATCAAATTGTCACGATCTTTCCAATAATACATGACAAGCTTTCATGGACATTACATCACATAAAACTTTATCTTGATAGTGAGATTCTATTTTTCAACCAGCCTAGTTTTGCAATAGTTACAACACGACCCATTGTCAACAATGGGAGAATATGTACTGTCAAGAATTTTACATTGTGTATGAAAAAAATTCTCGCTCTGTGATTCAAGTTTAGGCCTAAGTTGATTGTTGAGGGTTTGTTGAATTATGAACACTTCACCCTCACATGAATATGATTTCTCACTAATTTCTATCTAAATCTCTTCTCATTAGTTGCTTCATCCTGACATACTATTTATGACATTTTTAGTCCAGAGTGGTTGAAGTCCAAAGATACCTAGTTTATATTTTTTAGAAATATCCTCCTTAGTAAAACTTGATTGTGTTGTGAAAAATTGAATGTAATCTTAGTTAACATTCTAACCAATATAAAAATACTAAAATTAAATCCCTCTCACAGTTATCTATTTGATTTACATATTATTAAATTGTGATCTAACATTAAAAGAAAAAGTTGTTTTTAACAAGAATTACAACAGTAGTATATGTTAACTTTGTCTAATCATTTGATAAGACGTTGTTCATACGGATTATTAAAAAAAAATTTAATACACAATTCAACTTTCTACTCTTATATCATTGATTTATTTTCACAACACAACTTGAAAACTAAAAATTCATTAATATAATATGATATTATAAAGTTGTGTAAGTTTTGCTTATTTTTTATAAAAAATATTTAATAATATCTTTCAAAATTAAATTTACTATCCAATATAATACTCATAATTTTTTAAAATCTAAACTTTATATCTATAATAATATTAGTTTCATATCAACTGAATCTAATATATATTTTTTATAATAATAATAATAATATCTTTTACAAATTAATTATTAACATTTGAATTGTATTTTCTTAATTTCATCATTTTAATTAATATATTAAATAATTAATTTTACATTTTTTAAATTATTTAATTAAATGTATTAAATAATTTTATTTAAATTACCAATATGTCATTAATATATTGAAAATGACATTATACGAATTGATATTAACAAATTCATGTATTAATTTAGTATTTAAAATAATACATTATATTATATTATTAATTACACATTACTTTTATTTTAAATTTATATTATTAACCACTATTACAAAAATTGTGTGTGTATATTTATATATATATATAAATTTTCAATTAAAAAATTTGTTATAAATATTTTAAAATATTACATTAAATTTTAATTATACTATTTTATATTGTTATATATTTAAATTAATAAAATTAATTATTCATATTAATAATATTAAAATTTTCTTAAAAATATAGTTATTAACTAATTTAATATTTAATATTAATATTATTTATCAGCATTAATTTTTATAATTACAAAATTTACATGTCTTTTTTAATAATCTTAAAAAAGTTATGAATTAAATAAAAAAGTTAATTTAAGTTTTTATTTTAAATTATTAAATATTAATTAAAAACAAAAAATTAAAAAACCCCTACAGAAATCGAACTCATTTGGAAAATCGAAACAAAATTAAATATGCTTCTTCCCTATTTCAGATCTCTGCAACCAATTTTCCACCTTCAACTGTAATCGGAATTATTTTTGGAATATGAATATATAGAAAAGGGGGAAACACTTAATTTCTAATTGCTCTCCTCTTCATAACATTTAGAAGTTTTCAAATGAAACATGACAAGGGCATAAATTGCTCATGCAAAATGAGGGCTTTTAATTAGTAATTCAAGAATATGATCAGCATGAACCATTGAAAATTGATAATATGTTCTTACCAATTTTTGGTGTTAGCTGGGAACTGTTGAACAGCAGCAACTATGGCATTGTCTCTATATAATGTGAAAAAAAGAGTATTGTTTACATAAATTTTCCATGATGCTAATAGGGTTTGTTTCAATCCTCTGAAAACAAATTCATTTGTAATATTCCAAATTCTTCTTCTCAAAGTTCACCACCCTGTTGTTGAATACGTGGAGGAGAAGATCGCATGCTTTCCTTGAAGATGGCCTCTCGTGTGGTGTAGCTTTTGTGCATTGTAAGGCTATCTCAAGCACTTTGAATGCAGCGTACTCTTCATCAGGTAAAAGAGGTTTCAATTCAGGATCTATCAATTCCTCACCATGCTTATCCACGTGCATTTCTACCCATTTCACCATGTTCATCTCATCTCCAAAAATTTCATTTGTTGGCATTTTACCACTAACAAGTTCCATGAACACTATTCCCATGCTGTAAACGTCACTTTTTTCTGTTGCCTGTAGGGAGTATGCATACTCTGAAAATAAAGCCAATAGCAAACAAGTTTGTTGAGTGGTTAAAGAAAGGCAAAAGATAATGTAAGATAAAGGTCAATTCAAACCAGCAGTTTGATCACCTACCTGGAGCTATGTAGCCATAAGAGCCAGCAAACCAAGAATTAGACTCAGTATTAGAGTCATAATTCTCGGTTAGTGATTTTGCCAGTCCAAAATCTCCCAAGTGTGCCTCCATTTTTGAGTCTAGCAACAGGTTGCTGGATTTGATGTCCCTGTGAAGGATCTTTGGGACGCAATCGTGATGCAGGTATTCCACTCCTTGTGCTAATCCTACAGCAATTTTGAACCTTGTCTCCCAATCAAGGCTGCTCTTTACTTTGCTCTCCTTGCCTGGTTTCCCGTGAAGCCAATCCCAAACACTCCCATTCTCCATGTACTCATATATCAACAGATTCCAACCTGCTTCTTTGTTTCTATTGCTACAATATCCTATTAGCTTCACCAGATGTCTGTGCCTAATCCTCCCTAGTGTCTTAACTTCCCTTATGAAGCTTTTGTTTAACAGAAATTCATCTTTTGATGAAATCTTCTTGACAGCCACAGTCTCTCCAGATGCCAATTCAGCTTTGTAGATTTTCCCTGAACCGCCTGAGCCAATCATGAAGTCCTCACTTAGATTGTTCGTGGCATCCATGATGTCTTCCCATCTGAGATCTCTATTTCCAGCTGCATTTAGTTGGAACAGCGGTCTTCTCTGTGCTTGTGATGAAGAAGAAGAGTATACATAATTCACTTCACTGGCTTTCCTGCAAAATTCTTGCTTGTTTTTGGAAAAGATTCTAACTGCGAGTATCAGAAGTGCAATTGCAGCTATAGTTGAAAGGGAAGAGATTATCACTACTGTTGATTCATTTAGGCCTGCATTCCCAGAGTCGTCATTTCGGTGGCAGCTCTCAAGAGGGCTTCCACAAAGATGTAGGTTTCCTTCAAATGCCTGGTCTGGCCAGCGGGAAAACTGCTTATCCAATTTTCCTTGAAGGTTGTTGTAAGAGAGATCAAGCTTTCCCAAACTGCTCATTTCCCCAATTTGTGGAGGGACTTCTCCAGTTAGTCGATTGTGGGAAAGATCAAGAGCTTCTAACTTTGACTGTGTCCCAAGAGAAGGTGGGATGAGACCTGAGAGATTATTGTAACTAAGGTCTAAAATGATTTGGAGATTTTGGAGTTTTCCAATCTCAGCTGGCATCTCACCATGGAATCCATTTCTGGAGAGTCGGAGCTCATAAAGCTTGATCAGCTTCCCTATCTCCAAAGGGATTGGTCCAGAAAACTTATTGTGGTCAAGTCTGAGGACATTGAGGTTTGCAAGTTCACCAATATCGGATGGGAGACTTCCATTCAGGGAGTTGTCATTTAGAGAGAGAACTAGCAACTTAAAACATTTGAATAGGCCTAATGGAAGTGGCCCAGAAAAATTATTGGAGGAGAGCTTTAGCTCTCCCAACTCAGACAAACTTCCAAGCCATGATGGTATTTGCCCGAAAAGGAAATTACTGTTCAAATCAATATAAGCCAGTTTGTTGCACAAAGAAAGCTCAGCTGGTATTGGTCCAGTGAGTGAATTTCCTGAGAGGTCTAACAATGACAGCTCACGGATTTTTCCCAATGTCCTTGGAATTTCTCCAGAAAATTTATTGCTACCTAATCTTAGTCTCTCAAGGGAGGGTGAGTTTCCCATTTGGGAAGGAATTTCACCATCAAACTCGTTGTCAGTAACATCGAAAGAAAGAAATGATTGAGAGCTACACAATGCAGCTATACTACCATTCAATCTGTTCTTAGAAAGATTCACTCTGGTCAAGTTTGCTACAGTTATCAGTTGGTGAGGGAGATTACCTTCCAGGGAATTGTTGTAGATCATGAGTTTCTGTAATTCCTTGAGGAATCCAAACGTTGCAGGAATTGCACCTGAGAGCTGATTGTCAGCCAAATCCAGAATGTTCAGTTTATGACAATTACCCAAGGTTGCTGGAATCTCACCCACTAGCTCATTCTGTCTAAGGTGAAGGAAATTCAACTCTTTCAGCCTTCCAATAGTGACGGGAATTTCCCCACTGAAACGGTTTCCAAAAAAATCAATCATTTGCAAGCTAGAACAATTACCAATCCCCACAGGTATTGCCCCAGACAATTGGTTATCATAAAGATACAAAATTTCCAACTTGCCCAGCATTCCAATCTCTCTCGGCAGAACACCCTCCAAATTATTGTGAAACAAAGCAAGGGTCTGCAAGCCACTGAGGTTCCCTATGAAGGGAGAGATGGAACCAACCAAGCTGTTATTGTTCAGGCGGAGATCAGTTAACCGCAGCAACCCATAAAGCTCAAGTGGTATGGACCCGTTGAGTGCATTGTTGGACAAATCAAGTTGCATCAGTTGCTGGCATTGACTCAACTCAGCTGGAATCTCACCATGAAGTCCACTTTCTGACAACATCAAGTGCTCCAAACTTGTTGCATTGGAACATATGGTCCTTGGTATGACACCATTAAGGTTGTTACCAGACAGAACCAAATAAGCTAGCTCACCCAAGTTGCCTAACTCCTCTGGGATTCCTCCACTGAGATTGTTCATTGAGAAGTCCAGATTTTGAAGATTGCCCAGTTGAGCTAGAGACGGTGGAATGGTACCCTCGAGCTGGTTCTCCATGAAGTTCAGGTAAACGAGTTGACTCATATTACCGAGTTGACTCGGAATCTTCCCTGATATACTGTTGTTGGCAAAGTTGAGAATTTGCAGATTGCTGAGTCGACCCAGTTCACTGGGGATTGATCCATTTAGTTTGTTGTTAGCTGCAGTGAAGATGGTGAGGCTTGAGCAGTTCCCTAACTCGGTCGGAATCGGACCCATCAACTCGTTGTCTTGCAGAATCAGATTCTCCATGAGTTTGAGTTGACCAAGTTGACTGGGAATAGACCCGGTGAGTCCGCAGGAAGCCAAGCCAAGGTTGACCAAATTATTCAGGTTGGCGAGAGAAGCGGGAATCGTTCCCGTTAATGCATTGTCACCGAGTCGCATGACTCGGAGACTCTTGAGCGAGCCGAACTCTTTGGGTATGTGACCCGTGAGTTGGTTGGAGAAGAGAAGCAAAGATTCCAAGGAAGTGAGGTTGGAGAGATTGGGTGGAATGGGACCTGTGAGGCTGTTGGAGGAGAGATCAAGGTGGAGCAGGTTTTTCAAACGACCGAGTGAAGGTGATACTGACCCGGTGAGTGACGAGTCAGAGAGATTGAGACCCACCACTTGCATGGAGTCACCATCTAAAGAGTTTGAAATTGAGTTTGAGTCTGAGTTCAATTCACATGACACCCCTCTCCAACTGCAGTAGTCAATGTTATCTTCTGACCAATCACTCAGAACATTTCGTGGGTCTTGCACAAAAGACTTCTTCACTTCCAACAGCACTCTAGTAGTGTGATCTGAGTAGCCCAGACCAAGGACTACAAGCGTAGGAGAAACACAAAAAAGCAACACAACTACGAGTGTTGAAAACCTCATTATATGTGCCATTTGGGTTGCTCTACTTTCCAACTTTCAAACACTCACAAACTTGACAGAGGATTGTTTTGTTTCAAGTAGCAATGAAAGTTGCTCCTAATGATGGAATATGAAAGCAGGGGAAAAATTATGGTGCTGGGAGTTGGAGTTGGAAGACGGGAATGTTTGTTCTTGTGAGCTATGTTTTTATGGTTCTTTTGAAGTGTGTACATGTGAAGATGGAAGTCTATAGATGAAGGCATGGCAAGGCATGAGTTGGAGATGAGTGGTATCTGCTGCATGCGTGTGGCAAGAGAGCATCGAAAAGGGTGACAAATGAGAGATGAGAGACTGTAAATCAGAACACAACACTTAAAAGTCAAACACCTTTCCTTGCCATTGAGAGAGAAGAGGGAGCATTAGATGAACACTTAAAAGGTGAAGATGGATCAGAAAACAGTAGACAGCAAGGGAAATATAAGGGAAGGAAAAGGTCCAATAGCAAATATAGTAAAGATAGCATATAGAATTAATGTAACAGTGGTGAGAGTTTGACTCTGAGAAGAAAAGAAAGAAGGAATAGAATTGAAAAGTATGAGATGATGAAGATATGGGGTTAGGGGAAGAAGATACAGTAGTTGTTGGGTGAGGCACAGTGATAGAGGAATAGGTGTAGCAGATTTGGTTTTCTAGTGTTGTGGCTGAACATGAATGAGACCCAATGAGAAAACGAGCAGTTGAATACCAATATCCTTTCTTAAATCTTGATGAACTGAGTTTAGGTATTTGGGTTGGTAATAACTGTTACTATTACTTTTTATTTCTCATCAAATCAATAATTTTATTCTACTTTCTCTTTCTTTTCTTCTAATATTTATCTGTTAAATAACTTTTATATATAAATAAACTTTTTGTATCAGCATAGCTTTTCAAACCTTATTCTGTCCTTGCTTTAACAAAGTCAAAGAGTCTTGATCAACGAATCACTTTCACCTCCACGAAACCCCCTTAAACTGTTTTAAGCTCAAACCAACCCTCACTCTGTTTTTGTTGTATACAATAAAATACAAAGAAATCAAGAAATTCAAGCTAGGATCAAATAAAAGAAAAAAAAAATGAATTGAATGCTATATTTTTTACATTTTTTTTGGTTTGAGTTACGAAACCAAATGTCCTTTTGTAGCCTTTCGTCTTTATTGTTGGTTGCACGTAACCCTTTTGGCTACTCCAAAACCATTTTTTATGCTTTCTCTACTCTATAATGTTACTATTATCCTAATTGATGCCAAAACAAATGTTAATTAACTCGTGTACTTTATTTTATGTCCACCGCTCCATACCAATCCACTAATTGGAAGTTTTTAATCTAATTTCGATTCATCACTCAATAATTCATAATGCTATATTTTTCAATATTGCACTTCGAATTTGTTACTTCTCTAGCATGCTTATATCTCTATAAGTTTTAAAGAATAAGATTAAATTATAATACATAAACTTCATTTTAGTGGAGATTAATCAATTTTACCAAATGGGTCATAAAAGAAAGAGAAAATAAATATTGTTGAGATAAGTCTCAAAACTAATATAATCAATATTGTATGATGCATGTATCAATTTATTTTAATGTAGGAAAATGAAAAGGAGCAAAAGCATAGTTAAAATCTAATATGATAATGAGAAAAAAAAAGTCAATTGGGGGTTGCAATGGAATCATTGAAAGCCTCTAATGGAACAAAATAGATAGCTTCTTTTAGGTCTTTAAAACTTATCCAATGTAGTTCACGGGCCAATGCAATCCATGGTAAACTTCACACCCACACTCACTTCTAGTACACCTTTTTATTTATTTTCATGATAAGGTTATATTTTAATCTATTAACAAGTTAGTTTTAATTTTAAAATACATCACTTTTAATTTCTCTTAAGTGTTATCTAATAAACCACCTTTTTCATATAAAACGTTGTCTAAAATACTTTGAAGTCCAAAAAGGACATATTTTAAAGTTAAAGACATTAAAAAAAAACAAAAAAAAAAACAAGAAAGATTAACACTAAATTTTGAGATTTTTTTTTTTGTAAATAAGTTTTTAGTTTAATATACCGTGCCCATTAATACATGTGATGTGAATTCTTTTTATTTTTTAGTTTGCCTTAGTTAAGCATGAATTGGAATCATAGTAAATGAATATGAATGAGAAAAATAATATGTAAAAAGAAGAAAATTATACATATACTATCTATAAGTTGTATTGGAAATATTGTTTTAGTCTTTTATATAAATTTATTTGTGATTTATTATGTCAATTTTTTATTTTCTTTTAATCAATATAAAATATATATTATTTTTTTAAGTGTGGTTCGCCATTAAAATCTTTATTACTACAGCATTTGAAAGAAAAAGAAAAACTGAAAAGGTTTCATTTAAGAAGGAAAATAGATTTAGTTTATCAAATTACGCCCGAATTATAAAAATCAGACATTTTTAAAAATAAATTCCTGGAATAGATTTAAGGAGAATTTTACTTCCTGGAATAGCATCGATCACTTAGTGAGAATTCAGTTTTTAGGAAATCAAATTTTTACCTCCATTTTTAGGTTTTCAACTTCTGAAATCTCATCAGAATTCGACTCGTTGGAGTACCCCCCTGAGGGTTTCAGACATTGGAAATCCAAAATGAAGATAAGAATTTGGCTCTCCAAACACTCACTATATGTTTCATCAAATTCGATTTCTTTTTTTTTTATTATAACTTTTAGTTAAAACCTTGTTATATTTTTGTTATACTACCTAGTTCATCCATTTTTTTTTAAATTCATTTTGTCCTTATTACATTTTTTTTAAATTCATTTTGTGCTTTATTACATTCATATTTTCGTTCTACGTACAAGCATCCAAACATCATTATCAACAAATTGATTAAGTTCTTCATACATAGCAGATATTCAATGTTCAATTTTTAAAATATCATTGTGTTACATGGATTATTTAACTAACATCTGGTAGATACTCATTTTTCAATTTAGCCAATCACATTGTCAAATGAGATATCTCTAGGAATTCTTCATTCTTTTGGAGGATCCTTGTGAAGTTCTTGTTCAACATTAGTCTCATCAGAACCATTTTGATTGTTTGGCTTACTCAAGTGTAGTTTGGTGAAGATATCTAGTAAATCATCATCACCTTAATCATTCTTTTGTAACACTTTCATGAACAAATTCTTTTACTGTCAAAACTCTTTTGTTGTATATTCTCTATGAATGATTATTTGATGAGTAACTTAAGAAGATACCTTCATTTGTTTTTGCATCAAACTTGACAATATTTTCTTTGCCATTATTTAATACAAAAGAGTTACATCCAAAAGCTCTAAAATGTCCAATATTTTCTTAAGAATAGGCTTTGTTAGCATGCTATTAAGTACTTAACATGCAATGTTAACATCATCAGCCTAAAAATACTTACATAAAGAGTTTTCATTTAACACGGTTCTTGAAAATTTCTCTAAAGACCTATTTTTCTTTTCTACAACTCCATTTTTGTTGTTGAGTCCTAGGTGTTGAAAAATTATGTCTAATCATATGTTTCTAACAAAAAAGAGTTAAATTGATCATTTTGAAACTCTCCCTCATGATCACTCCTAATAGAACTAATGCATCAACCTTTTTGTTTTGTAAAAGTTTGACAAGCTTAAAATCATCATTCTTGAATACTAGAAATAAAGTCAATGTGAATCTATAAAACCAACTGCACTGACAAGTGCATTGTAATTTCCTTCAACACTCATGGTTCTTGAAGGACAAACAAGTCCATATGTAACAACTCAAGGGTCTAGTAGTTGAAACATAATTTTTTTGTTTGAAATAAGTTTTAGTTTGTTTTCCCTTTTTGACAAACTCTACATACCTTTTCCTTCTCAAACTTAAGCTTTTGAAGACTATTAACCAAATCTTTAGAAATCAACTTATTAAGATTACGCATATGTATATGAGCAAAACAACCATGAATCCTCATCTTTAGTTAGTAAGCACATTGATTGTTGTCATTTTCACAATCAAATTAAAATGATTTCAGCATAGACCGTCTAATGCAGTGTTAGACCCCCTAACACCAAAAAGATGATAGTATAGATGGGTCAGATGATCTCATGTCGTCTTCGAACGAATCCAATAATAAATCTAGTCAATCAATATTCAAAATTTATCTACAAACAACAAAGGTTAGAAATAACAGTAAAGACAAAATGGGATTAAGATTGTTAGGTGAAAAATTAAAGTAGACGATTGTAAAACAGTAAAGAAAGCAAGTTAACTCTCAAGTTTATTCAATAGTGAATTCGTCATTTATTATCTTAAGATTTTCACCCGTAATTGATTTATCTCTATTGTAATCTTATTATTTATCCTATACTTTGAACTCTTAAAATTTAATTATTTAGTTAAGTTCTTGCTAGTAATATAAATATCCTTAATATTTATTAATAATTTATTTTTATTTACATATTTTTTGGGATTATACATATTATACCCCTACACTAGTGCAGAAAAACTCATTTACGACAGCTAATATACATCAGTTTCATTGTCAAACGTTGTCCATCAAAACGCGGTGACGTTTTTGAAAATAAAACAAAGGTATAGACAGGGGTTCCTTGTAAAATCATTGCATATTTCAATTACTGGGAAAATAGACGACGGTTTTTTGGTTGTTTCTATAAACGACAGCTTTACTTAAGAACCACTGTCTATACCTCCGTTATTTACCCTAATTCGAAACCCGTCACTTACGCTTTTGTTATCTGCATTTTCATTTCATCTTCTTTGCACTCATTGGCTTTGTTTTGGCTTCAACTCTCTTCAACTCATTGCTTTTGTAAGTTCTTCTTCCACCCTCATTGCTCATTCTTCCATTCGGTCCATTGCTTTAGGTTCTTGTTTGTGTTTTTCTGTCACCACTGTGTGTGACGCCACTGCCACCATCGCGCTCTTCATCGTTTTGCTTCCACCACTGCGCTTTTCTTTGTTTTGTTGTTGTCGTTGCCCACCACTGTCGTCTGCCCATCACCACCGCCACTGCAGGTTGGTGCAGTTTTAAATTTTTTTAATATTTATGATAATTTATATACTTTAGTGTTTATTATAATTTGTATATTTTAGTATTTATAATTTTTTTTGTAATTATTATTAATTTATATTATGTTAATTGTAGTTATTATTAATTTATAATTTGTTAATTTATATTATGTTAATTATTTGAATAGAATTCTTAATTAGTTAGATTGTAATTAAAATAATATTATTTATAAATAATTTAATTATTTATAATTAATATTTTTTTATTGAATTGTATGCATGATTAAATTTGTTAATTTTATATTACATGTATATTTATAATTCTTTGATACGTGTTGATATTGAGTCAGGAGTGAGTGTATAAAACATATATTAAAAAAAATTAATTAAAAACATGAGACATTATATTAAGTATAAAAGCATAATTTAAGAACATAATATTAAAAAAAAATGTTTCTAAACACTCTCATTTGGTTCAACAAAGAAACCAACAATATCAAGATGAATAGTATCCATATGACCATGATTAGAATCACCATTTTCATAAGCAAAATGTAAAAGTTTTTCTCCTTTTTAAGTGATTCCTGGTTGAGTTCAACAAGATGTTTGGTTTATTCCTCCAATGGCCTTTAACACCAAAATGGTAGCATATATTTTCATGTTTATTCTAACTTTTTCACCCTTTTCTCTTTTTCTTTTATATTGTTGTCCCACTTAAGATAAAAAGAAGTATTCTAAAAAATTCCTTTATGGTCATCTCCATAATCATGGTTATTGGTGCGACCATAAAAATATGAATCAAATGTTACATTTAGTTCACTTCTAAGAATAGAGCAGAACTAGTCGAACGAACCTGATAATTTTTTTAAAACACATTGAATTAATTTATAATAGTTTCTAAAACCTTTTTAATGATATTGTTGTAGTAGCAAATTAGTTGAAAAAAAAGTGAAGAATATCTTCTCTAACATATCATCATCAAAATTGTTTTCTCCACTTAAACTTTTAATTTGGAAGTAATTCTAAACATGACACAATGCATCCAATTGTAATAGGCTTTTAGGAGAATTACTGTTTTTGGGTAGTCATATCTTTCTTTTATTGTTCCATAAAATAAGAAAGTCTTCTACAACAAGATATTCAACTTTTAACCCTTCAAGGATGTGACAACAACTCATACTTTACAAAATTTGACATGTTCATAACTATCATAGAAAAATAAAATATTAAATTAAAAAAATATTCATATATATGAAATTAATAAAATAAAAAGGAAACAAAACATAAACTAAAATTGCTAAATAGATATAACAAATAACATAGTGTTTTGTAAGACTATGTATAAAATTAAATATCACAAATCAAATAACAAAGCATGAATAATCATTGTAAAGTAAAAAAATATTAAGAAACATCAATGTTCTCCACAAATCACAAGTATTCTAATTAAATATAACATGATATTGGAGTAGAGATAAAAGAAGAAGAAAGAATAGCGAATAAAATATTTTCATATAACAATTTCACTGCTACCGTGATTTAATTATTACCAACGAAACCACAAGGCCAGAACATTATCATCTATAACAATTTCACTGCTTGCACAATGCTTGTGCAAAAAATAGGCTGATTAGCATGAAAATGTTAACAGCCTTACAAACATAACACCATGAAATCAGAAAACAAAAGCAACAAGTTCAACATATTTCATGATTATTTCTACCCACTGCCCCAATCTTTGAGGACATGCATCAATCATCATCTCCATCTGCAATGCAAAATTAATAAGATGTGATGAGGTAATAAAATGACAATGTAAAAACACCAGAGTAAACGAATGACACCCCAAAACACCATATCCAAAGCATTCAATTACAGAGCAGCTGACAATACAAAAACATGTAAAGCATAATACTAAGTTGATGATAAGGAACATGATTCAGAAACTACCATCAAATTCTAAAAAGTCAAACAATAAACCGATGGAAAATAGAAAACTCTCGACTTGAAAAGCTGAAAGAGAATCAATAACACAATGAGAAACACAAGAAGAATATAATATCTTGCTGGAGCAATCACGTCCCCAAAGCATCAGACACCAAAATTTCACCACCATTGCAAAAAACTTAAGTCATCTCATTGCATTAAAACTGTAGTAGCCCCATGGCTATTACAAGTTCCAAAACTAAGTGTTCCAATAAATCATCTCTCGAGAAACAAACAAAATCCTTATTACCATTACAATCACGGGCTTAAAAAAGAATCAGATTCTTATGCTAGCTAGCCACATTTCATATTAAACTACGTCATGGCAGTTTAAAATCAAATTATTAAGTGATTTATTTCCAGTATTCACTGTTCACGTTATCATCTCTTCTAGTCTAACATTTTCACACACTGTATTAACTAAAGACCAAATGAAACACTAACATCTTCCTCAAAGCACTCTGAACCGAAACTGATTATCCAATCCCAAAATGGACAAAAGGGGGACGTGATTCAAATCAAACCACGCACTCATATGCAAACCTTCTCTCTTTTTCTTACCCACATATCTAACAATCCACAACAACCATTGCAAAGGCCAATCCAAGGAAAACAAGCCACATTTCATTTCCCCACACCCCCAAACGGCCAAAATATTCAAAAAATCATAAAGTATAAGAATTGACGAGGAAAACCTAAAATCAAGTGCAATTGAGGTTTTGGGGTGGGCAATTGAAAAAAAAAAAAGAGTCTGGGAATGAAAAGAAAGAAAACCTATGTAACGTCTTTCGTTGGCGGCCTTGGCCTTTTCGAGCATCTTGTCGAGGTCACGTTCGACCTGGGCCTCCCATTTGAGAAGCTGGGTCACAAACACAACACCCAACCCCATTCCCACCACGTGCTCCCACGGATCTACACCCAAATACATCAACCAATGAAATCGATTAAAAATGGAATTGAAGAATTGGCATTCACCGAAACAAAGAAAGAGAAAGATGGATACGGCGCATGTAGGGGAGTTTCCGGAGAGCATTGGAATAACACTGGGTTCCCAAACCCAGTAACGCACCGATCGCCGTCGCACTCAGAAACATCGTTCTTTCCTCTTTCACTTGATTCCACAGAGTTCCCCTCGGACAGACCTCACCTATTTCTTTCTCAAATCCTCAACATTAGGTTTTTTTTTTCTTTCTAAACATTATATTGGTAAAGATTGTTTATTACTAAAATAATTATTAGTTATATCGATAACCTTAAACTTATTGTATGTAGTTAAATTTAATTGATTGTTAAAATTGAAATATGGTACATTTTATATTGATATATTTTAAATATTTTTATAAAATTGTATATGTATACTTGTGGCAAGAGTCATTAAACTTTTGGTAATTGTTGCAAAAAGCTTGTTAATTGCATTAAGTTAGATTTATTGACTCTCGCGACAAGTGTAAAATTTTACTTTGTAACATTCATTAAATATTGTGTAAAATAATTTGATTCAAGATATATTAATATTGTGTTGCAAAAAACTTCTTGACTTTTTGGGCAAGTGTATCAATGTCATATTTTGTTTCAAAAAGAAAGATCTCAATCTACAAGGAACATTTTTTTCTTAAAATTTTACTTGTAGCACTCATTAAATATCACTGTGTAAAATAATTTGATTCAATATATATTGGTATTGTGTGAATAATTTTTGTTTGTAAATTAAATAAAAAGAGAGTAAATGATTATAAGGGTTTAGTTAATAAATCTGGGAATGAAGTTAATCTCTCTCACTAATCCCGTCTTTTGGATACATAAAAATATAAAATATTTTGAATTATGTTATATTGATATAACATAAAGCTTCATTCACATTTATTCCTCAATTATGAAATTATTAATATCATCTCCTAAACATTGATTCCTCGATTATTTAGCATACTTCTTAGCATTAAGAAAAGATGTTATAAAGCATTTGATATACTAAAATATAATATTAGCATCAAAATATATCAAGTAGTTTCATTTAGATCAAATTCTCATAAATACTTGCTAGTCATATCCAAAGATCTAATTCAAGAATAGAATTAAGCTTTAAGCATAAAATAAAAATAAAAATATCAAATAGGAACAGAAAATCATATATAAATATTATCAAAATGCATAAGAGTTTGAAAGAGTTATATTCAATCCCAAAGGAAGGAAAGAACACTCATGGTAGCCATTACGCACTCTAAAAGATTATGGAAATCAAAAGGAGAGAGTTGAGAGCCTTTCTCCTTCATGTACAACTTCTAGGGTTTCCTCCAGGACTCCTTTTCTCCTATCCTTCTTCGTATGTAACCTTTTTTCAAGCTTTGGGTAAGTGACATCTCGCTCAAGCTAGCCATATCTCCCTTGAGCGAGATATCTAATTAAAAACCCTTCTCTCTAGAGCATTCTTCCTTGGATGAGTCTTGGGCGAGACCTCGAGCTTGGCACTGGAACAAGCTTGGTCTCTGGTGCATTCTCGCTTAGGTGAGACTCAAGCGAGAACCTAGCGCTAGGGCGAGCTTGAGCGAATTTGGATATGGGACAAGGTTTGCTTCTCTTTTCATCCTATCTAGCCCTTTGATCCATCTATCCTTAATTTCATGAGATTAATAGAAAGTTGGGATCAAATGGCTTCATTAATCTCATGATTCAAAACATATTATTCAACTCTAAACTTCTCAAATTAGGGTTGGATCATAGATTAATCAACAAATAAAATTTATAAATGCCTAACTTTATACATTATATTTCACTAAATTGTGACACTTTTCAGTTGCATGATGTGATGAGGTCAATTAATCAAAATATTATTTTTCATGACCCATAACATAAAAAATGTCTTTCTACCGTAGTTGTTCAAAATTGTTGGACCGTGGACTCAAAATATTCACAAAAACATAATGTAGAAATCTATCATTAATGTTCAAACGACCTGCATTTCTAACATTTCTACCTTACACTTGTGGTCTGAACATGGAACTCAATGTCATATCACAATTGTATTTGAGATCCTCAAGGAAGTTGGAAAACGATAGTTTCTTACCTTCATACTTCATATTAGCCATAGTCATCCAATCTGCAAGTTTTATTTTAATCTTTGTCTTATTAACCTCAGTATAGAGGTTGCCAAGTTATGTGACTTTGAGGTTTAAATAAAATACTCATATCAAATCTTCGTAGTACAAAGAGGTTATTCACGCAAAATGTTCCAAACTCTGAAATTGTAGATGATGGTGAAAGTATACACTTGATTGGGCAAAGTATGGGAAATTCATTACTTTTGGTGTTAGAAAAAATCGATTGTAAAAACACTTCTCATACTCAATCATTTGATCATCTTTGTTGAATAAGTGTGTCTGATTTAAGAGGCCCTCAATTACTAGTGGGTTTACACGAGGCACTTCTCTAACAATGGGCGAACCTATCTTTTCCTTTCCCTAGCACTTCTCTATCTTTTATCTTTTACTTGAGGTAGAAAAAGTCATCACTACAAAACTTTACACATATGAAAATATTAGTCAATACATATTTCATGTTTCAAAATAAAAATATTTTAAATAAATCTAATAATAAAATTATTAAAATATTGTATAATGTTAAACAAAAGAGTATATGTGCATAATGTATATTAAGTAGTAATTTAATGTTAAATTACTTCTAAAAAAGGTATTTGAAGATTACATATATATAAATGTTATAACAACACAATAGTCTAAAAAAAATTTATGATCATCAATGTTAACCACTCTCATTCATAAAATTCAATAACTTATTCAAACATTAATGTGGGGCATGTTGAAAAGGTACTTTGTATGGGACAGATTACTACACACAAAATTTTAACACTGGATTTTTTTATCATGTATGTTCATATTCACTAATATTTCTCAAATGTTAGTCCTAGAGTACTAGAATGTCGAAATCTTATGCAAGATGATCATGTGCTAAGTTAGATGTTTGTTTCTTCTTTCAACTGTCTACACCTGTCATTCACCAACCATCACTTGACGTTCAGTAATGGTAGACAAATTTTCTATCAATGTATTTATTGTGTCAATTGCATCAACAAATACATATAACTTTATAGTCAACTTGTCAAATTGCATATCCATGACATTAACCATGGGACTTTTCTTTTTTTAACTCCAAGATGAAGACGTACCAATTGATGCCATAGATTGTGTGGGACCTGGACCATATGAATCCACCAATGGGGTGATGGAGGAGGTTGGTAAGCTACAACATCAAAAGCAGGCTCCTCGAGGTGTCATCATTGAATGACGAGTTATCCTTACTGTATGTCCATTAACGCAATCAATACGCCACAGTTCCTTTATCAAATCATAGTGTTTGATGGGATTAACTCTCTCCACTTAGTTGTAGAGGAATTTGCTTAAAAATTAACATCCAAAAGAACACATTAGCATCTCATAAATTATTCAGCATGACAATAAATAATAAAGCTTTGTTCATTACCTTGATAGTAATTCTAGATTTCAGGTTTAGCCTCAAAACGTCTTGTGAATTCATTCCACACAAATCGACTAAGTCCAACAAATAAGTCGTGCACCTCATGTCATCGGTCTTTAAGACTTTTTTTTGTCTATTTTTAACATTATTTTTTGTTATCCCCACTAATCCAGACTGTTGAAGAGTGTCAACAATATTACTATATGCATGGGTCGTCCATCTTCCACCGACCCTATTGCCCAACCATGTTTTGTCCACCATTGTTGTCAGTAGGCGCAAGTTCAATGTTGTCAAATTCGTAACTCGACTCGTAAGAGTTACGAACAGTGTTACAATATATATTTATACATGACTTAAAAAAAGATTAGAAATTTGGTGTGAATTACAATTATTAGGACTTATAACATTTTAAATGGGTCAAGTAAGACCCAAATAAACCATGCTTAATTAGGGTTTTAAATTAATATTGTTGCTCACTTCCTCTTGCAACTACAAAACACTTCTCCAATGACTTAATTTGAATTAGGATTGTAACGGGCTAGATATTAAAAATGGGCCAAGCCCAAATTTTTTGGATTAGATTTTTTGAAATTAGGGTTTATTTTTGGGCAACACCTCTTCACTTTCATGCACCACACACCATCCCATTTAATTTCTTAATTTTTTTTCCATTGTCACAACCTCACTGGAGCGTGCGCCCTCACCGCACAAGACCATCAAAGCCGCCACAAAATATTATCGGACCTTGCATCGCCACTGCAAAACCTCATTCTCTCCACTTGAGCAACCAAGTTTCATTTTTTTTGTCCAAAAATGGTCGCGCACAAGTCACAATCAAGGATCAACAACCTCTATCGATCCTCTGATCCACCGAACCGCACGTGACGCCTCGCTCCGATCCACTTTGATCCCGATCGGTCGACCGAGTCACCTCGGTTGGCCCTCCAAACTCGCTGACTCGTGCGAGCATTCGAGTAAACTCATGATCTTGAGAACATTGCATAGGTCCATATCATTTTTTCACTTACACTATGTTTGTTTCCATGTATGTGTAATGAGGAGGTAGGAGATATGGAATGTTTCTTTTTAAGAGTGGAGGGGGGGGGGGGGTGGACGAGAGAGAGGGTAGAAGCCTTTTTTCATTCTTCACACAAAGGAAGAGATTTGTGTTGATTCCATGTAGGATTCTTACATTTTACCCAAATTATGCGTTTTATTACAATATACAAAATTAAATATTACATAACTTTATTCAAAAAATTTAAAAATATTTAATTATACTATTAATAACAACATATAACTATAAATAATGAAAATAATAAAAGAAAAACAAATTATAATATCAATAACACATATATAGTTATATAAAATAACAAATATATATAATAATAAATATTATTTTCATAAACTTTAATATATTTAATACATTTATTTCAATTTAATACAAAATTATTTTCTATTATATTTTTTAATTTTTATTAAAAATATAAATAATTATGGATATTATATATTAAAAAAATTAATTAACTCAAACCTAAAAAAAAATATCTTAATTTATTATTCAAATTTTTTTAACAACAATGATAAATTTGTAAACTTACATTTTACACCTTTAAAATAATTTCTAAATCCCTCTCAATTATCTCATCAGTCACAAATTTCAATAAACCATCCTTACAAATCTACTCTATCATCCCTCAATCCAAACAACATCACACATCCTCATACATCATCTCTAATCCTCACAAATCCACTATCTCCCTTTTCTCACAAATCTCCTCCTTAATTCAAACACAACATTAGTGAACTCGCGTATACCTATAGATGACTTAGGAACAACATTCTTCCTTTTATTCATGTTGTACCCATTTCAAACCCAACACATCTAGAAATGGTAACAAAATTATATATTGTCATGGTATGCCTACCAAATTAGTTATAAAGTCAATAAAGTCGTAGAAGAAAATTGTTATACATTTACGGATCTAATTTAACATCTTAATTATTTTTATAATCTCTCCACATTCCATTAGTTATAGCATTTCTAACTTTTATCTATAATTTTTCTCACAAACTTGTGACAGGAAGGCTTCAACATCTTATTCCATCAACTCTCGATCTACTTTATCCATCGTTATCCACCCTTCAAAAAAAGTTATGAAAAATACAACATGCTATAACTATATTGATCATCATGTCAAAAGAGTAATGTGGTTCAGTTTCACTACCTATTATTAGAACGGGATTCAGTTACACTACCAACATCGTTGACTATTCTATAATAATTTCAAAATCTTCGAATAAACATTTTTTTTTTATCAGCAATGAATATAAATGAATTAAAATCAAATTTAAAATCAAATAAACATATTTAAATTAATATCATGTAAATTAAATTCAGATATACAAATAACATTCATATAATCTACTTTTTGTATTTGTCCAGCCACACCGCAAAAGAAACCTAAAGATCAGCATATAAAACATTTTGGGCACGAATCTGTTGTTAATGATCTAAATAAGGAGCCAACTATGACACACGAATGAAACAACACCCCCCTTATTTCATATTTGACCGTCATTCTGTCAAGACCTTAAAATTTGAGTAAGATATATTTAGATAAAATTGTTTATAAAAAATTAAAATTAATAATAAAAAATGCCATTTTTAAAAATCAAACTTAATTTATTTATAAATTGATACTAATTATTTTACTAAATACATATAATTTTAAAATTGCTCTAAAAAAATCATCCAAATATTGTAAAACAAATCCACATAAGTGAAAGTAGTGAAACTTATACTTGTGAAGGAATGTGAACTTTGCAAGGACCAAGATCTTTCTTTACACAATAAAAATACTTGTTTAAAAAATAAAACACAATCCTCAAACAGCAAAATAAAAAACAAGGACAACAACAGTTGCGCGCACTTGAACAAGAACTGAAACTTTCAGCTTCAAACTTTTCCATCACATGTTTAATATTGTACACTTAAATCCTAATTTACAATGTTTAAACTTCATACAAAACAACACAAGTGCCACTATGCACAATGAAATCACACAACACGAAAATAAAGAGAAAAATACAACGCCCTAATCACTCACCTACTTGCATAATCAAATATGCTTTAAAATGAAGCACATAATCGATGAAGCATAATCAGTTATGAAAGGAGCTAATAGATTATCATTGGCACTGTTCAACGCCTTCCTTCTTCTACCTCATCAAACCTTACCTCAAAACATCCAAGCTTCTGACCAAACCACCATCACGGGACAATTGGCTTGGTTCACACCAACAACTCCACACTGCACTTTACACACAACCAACCAAAGTGCGTTTTAGACAACACAATGATGGTCCACCTCAAGCAACAACAACGATTGAAAGCACCGACAACACCAGAGCTCAAGTGAGAAGGAAGAATTCCACTAACTACCAAAGGTGAGCCAAGCGTATGCATTAACGGATTTTTAATGGCAAATTCAGACGCAACACAGTCAGACAATTCCTCTGCAACGTTCAGGAATTTCAATTTCGCATGCATGCAACGTTCAAAAATCTCTGCAAAGTGTTCTACATGCACAGTGAAAAAAGACGAGGGTAATTTCATCTTCTCCACCAATGTCAACTATCTTTCTGGTTCTTTCTTCACACCTTGCAAGGAACACTGCAACAGTTTCTCAAACTTGATCCAAACCTGTGCCATATTCGCTTTTTCATCCCAGAGAAGTGTACTCCCTTGAATTCAAACACAGTATTAATGACATGTTCGTATAACTGAAATTTTTTCCAAGACAAACAACATTTTTTCAAAAGAAATAACATTGTTGCTTTTAAAAAACTTCAGTCTAACCTTTTGCGTAGTTCCTTTGTTTGAAGTGATTTCGAGTGTATGCATCCGTGTTAGATAAATTTCTACACACGAGCTTGATTGAACCTGTGTCCAACCATGAAAAGGCGTGAATACAACATTTCGCCTATAAACGTGCCGTGCATACTTAATTCCAATTTAAATCAAGATACACACCGATTAATAATCACATTCAAACTAAAACTACTTGAATAATTTTTATTTTCACATCCGAAAACGAATGCAAAATTCAAAACACGATAAATTGAACTCATTTGATTCCAAACTCATTCTCTAGTTAAAATAATAACCCACCATGTGTGACTCACTCTTATAAGCGTAGAAGCAAACCCAAGTGTGTTTGGAATCCAATCTGAAGTGTACGTATAGTGGCTGGAATCTTTGTTGGACGGTAAAACTAGTCCTTTGAGCTTCCAGAAACACCAAATCAATGTAAAGGTAACCATCCCTTAAAAGACACAAAACCAAACATTTGGTATGCAATAGTCTAAATAGATCGATAACTTGATAAATATCTGAAAATAGTAATAGCTGCTGCTATACTACAATAATCCAATCATAGCAGAGCTAATATGACATTACTGTTACAGCCAAGCCTGCTTGGTCGAGTTCATCAGTTCCAACAGCAACCAAATTCAAAAATAATAATCCTTATTTCTCTATGATTTAGTCTAAAAATACAAAGTTTTACACCCACCCATCATTCAACAGTGGCATAGCAAGCAATACAGCATAGCTAAAGCAAAAGAATTCAACTCGGTTTACCATCCTTATTATTCCAGTTGCCGCAAGTTTATTGCTACTATTATTATCACTGACTATTTTTCAGCTCTCATCGGTGCTAAAAAGCTTCATCCTTGACAAAGGGGTTCTCAAATACCCATCCACCTCAAATTTCTTGGGACTCAACTCTCTGTATTTTGCAAACTGCTCCTTCGCCTCGTCGTTCCTATCGAGCAAGCTATAAATCATGCCTCTGCAAAAGTAAGGTCTGAAATCCCTCGAATCCTCCTTCGTGAGCTGATCATAAATCCCTAACGCTTCATCCACATTCTTCTGCAGAAACATTATCTGCGCCATGATGAGCCTCACGTCCCTCGCCTCCTTCTTCATGTTGTCCTCCTCGGCCACGCGCAGTGCCTCCTCCAGCCGCCGCATAGCTGCCTCCCCTTCCCCTGACCGGTCCATCAGCAGTGCGTTCTCGAACAGTGCCTCGAACGATAGCGGGTTCGCCGCCAGAACTTCCTCGTAGTACGCGCGCGCGGCGTCGGCGTCGCCGGTCTCAGAGGTGAGGCGCGCTGCAAGGAACTTCCAGTCGACGGCGTCCGGCTGCGCGGCGATTAGGCGCTTGAGGATGGCGAGAGCCTCGTCGTCCTCGCCGAGCTCGAGCTTCTGCTGGAGGAGGGACTTGAGAGCGGCGAGGGCCTCGGCGTTCGTTTCGAGGATGTCTGAGAGCGGCGAGTGGGATTCTTCAAGGCGTTGTTCGGTTTGGAGAGGTGGAGGAGGAGGAGGAGAGGCGCGTGCGGAGGGGAACTGGAGCGCGACAGCGGCGAACACTGCGGCGCCGGCGAGGGCTTTGAGGTTGGGGAAAGTGGGGGATTTGGCGTGAGCCCGGACGGTGAAGCGAGAGGAATGTGAGGGCTTTAGGTGAGGGGTGAAGGAGAAGATGGAGGAAGATGCAGAGGTCAACATCGTGGAATTAGGGTTTACACAGTGGGTGGAGCGGAGAGAATGATGCTAAGGAAGAAGAAGGTGACTTTGTTTGTCTGGGGTTTTAACATAAGTTATTTTTTTTATATTTTGTTTGATTAAAAGTGAATTTTATTTATAAATTTTATACTAATTAAGTTTTAATTCATAGATTTGAGTCCTGTTTTAGTATTAATTGAGTTCGAATTTTGTATTTTGAATTGAATATCAATTGTTTTTATTAATTATTTGAAATTTTATTTTTTAATTGAATTGTTTATTTTTTCTATTAGTTTAATTTTATTTATTTTATTTTATTATCTTATTTATGTATTTATTTTTACGTGTTTAGCAATATAAAATTTTGTGATTAATATAAAAAAATAAATTACTTTTATTATTTTTAAGAAAAAAATTGTTTATAGGTTTTTTTATCATTTCTAAGTAATGACATGATCACTTTTGTTATTAACATATTTTCAAGAAAAACATTAATAAATTTATATTCATTATAAAAATTCATATTTATTAATATCTTATCTTAAGATAATTAAAATGATGATAGGTTAAGATGTTAGTTTAACAGAAAAATTAAATAGCATATACTTAATTCAAAATATAAAAATTTAAAGTATTTTATATAAAAAAATATTAATAGAGAGCTTCCGTGAGTTAAATTTATGATGCACTTAAAATTGAATTAAATCTAAATTTTATAATAAAAAAACGATTTGTTATTGAAAGATTAAAATAATAACTATAATTGTGGGACTCCACTGGTGGGGTGGGTGGGAGGTAGGTGAGTGAATGGTGGCGGTAGGTGTTTTAATAGACAGGATTTATCGCGGACACGTTTTTTTAATGCAGCTTACCATTTATTTAATTTATAGGAAATTTAAAAAAGTTGGCTAACTTTATTAATATTAAATTTGGGTCAAATTCTTCTCTTTTTTTTAGTTCTTTATTTTGAGTAATATATTTATTTCATTTAAAAGGTTTTGATGATTTTTGTTTCAATACCGTAGCAAAATATTATATGGTCTTTCTATAATACATTTACTTTTGTTTAAGTTCTAATCGTTTTTATGAAGTGAAGAAGTTAGTGATAAAATATATCATTAAATCGTTAAAGAAAATATATAAAATTTATACCACAAACTAATATATGTTATAATCAATAAAAAAAAAATGTGATAATATTACTCCTTGATGTTAGTGTAATGTTGTGGGTTGCCTTAAGGGTGAATATGTTATATGTTTACTTCTTATTTCTCTATACACGAACTAAAAAGATGAATTTAGGTATAATTTCAGTTGTAAGAAAATGTTTTAGTTTTAATTAAGACTTTTTACCATAAAGCTCATTGAGATAAAATTCATCATAAAAAATTTAACTATGATTAGACATAGTAAAATATTGTTAAAGTTAACTTTCCTCCCATCGTCACTTAATTAAAACAATTTTTATTAAATAGTTGATATACCAAAATGTGGTGTACTAAAATTACTCAAATTTTAGTAATGATATCATAAAAAACTTTTCTACTAAAAATCATAATCGTAAAAACATGTTGAAAAACAAATTATTTTCACTTTAATTTTAATTTAATGATTCACATAAAAAATGATAATTGTAAACGAAAAAATAAAATTATTTTCACTTTACTTTAATAATTCACGTAAAAATATTTACATACATATTTATCAGTTCACTTGATGAAACTGATTAAACCTCAAATAAAAATAAATTTGTTGAATTTTGAAAATGAGAGGCTTGATGTTAATGAGGTATGAGTAAAATGTGAATGTAGTTTTACCTCCTAATGACGTTCTAACATTTAATTAAGTGAAAAAAATATAAAAAATATAAAAAATATAATGTCTTCTATTTCAATATAATTATTAAGTGTTTTTACTATAAACTATGACGGATTTAGACAAGTTATTAATAAGGTGATTTAAATTTTATGAAGTGGATGGTGGATTCTAATGAGAAAAAAAAGTATACATCAACGAGGTACGAGTGACACATTAAATAAAAGCTAATTTTAATAATTACAAATAATTAGTTATTATATTAATTAAATTAGATATTAGTTTAGAGATTAATTATTAATATTTAGTTTTTATTAATAATAAATAATTTTTAATTTGTATCTAATTAGCTACTTTATCTACCATTCAATAACAAAGTTTATGAAACATTATGCTTAACTTTGACCTTTTTACAAGTTAAAATTTTTTCAAAAAATCATGAGATAATAAGCCTCGTGTTTGGTCATGTTCATTTAGAATCTATAATGTCTTGGAGCTTCTTCAAATTGTCTCATACCATCATGTACCTCTTTAATGAGGGATTCACCTAAGGAGCTCTTAGGTATACATGGAGATTTATTCCTAAAAATGATATTTTATGCTAAGAGTATCATTTTTTAATCTTTGAGAACACTCTTTGTAAATTATATATTAAATTTATCATTTTCATTATACAATTATTTTTATATATTCAAACCCCACAAGCTTGGTTTCAAGCATAGTGAGTAATGTTTGTCTTCTAGACAATGCATATGTCATTAGGATTGTTTTACCTTTCATGTGTTTAATTATATAATAGAATTTCTCAATGAATTAAATTAATTTTCATGTCTCTTATTAGTTTTCCTTAAATTTTCAAAAAATTTAGGTACTCATGATTACTGTGTATCATAAATTAGGGATAACAAAGTGGGATGAGTCATGTAGGTCGACCCGCGACTCGTTGAGAAAAAAGCGTGACGGATTGCCTAATTCAACCTGCTGGTCCACTTAGATCCATCCCGCATAACTCATAGCTCGTGCGAGCCAAGTGCGGGGCGAGGCGGGCTAGCTCGCATAATGCACATAACTTAAAAATCTAGAAATTTCTTTTTGTACCCCCATATTTTCTTCATGCAGTCTCATGTTCTAAAAAGTTCTAAAATTATTCATCCCAAACTCTACAATCTAGAATAAAAAAAATTATTTTGGATTATGTAATGTGGAATATTGTACCATCCAAAACACAAATTTTAACTTCCAAATTTATAACCCTAGAAGTTTCTAAATTTCACATTCCAAAAATTTTACTCATATCTTATTACGCATGTATAGTGAGAATAATATTTTGAGATCATTTCCATAATTCATCTAAATAAAAAAAAGTATTCAAAATTTATATTTAATAATTTATTTTTAATTAATTTTTAAAATAAAAGTATTTTTTATACGGGCTAGCCTGCATGCTCGCGGGCCAAAACTTATGTAGGACGGGTCAGTAAAATCAACTTGTATATTCTACGTGAGATGCCTATGCGAGGCAAGTTAGCCCGCATTGCCATCCCTATCATAAATTCCTTTGTTAAAACATAGTATTGCCAAGTTTTCAATTTTTTGACAGGGAAGTACGCTTCTTTATCATAAGGTATTTTCTTTAATTTTAATCTAATGCATGCAATAGGATGCTCTTCTTGTAACAACATTAAATTTATGCTCGTGTTACTTACATCACATTCAATTTCAAAACAATTTTGGAAATTGGGTAAAGATAAGTTAGGAGCATGGATTAAAAGATCTTTAAGTTGTTTGAAAACATTATATTTCTCCTCAACCCCATTTAAATCCAACATATTTTTTAATAATTTTAGTAAAAAGAGAAGTAATGACATTAAGGTTTTGTTTGGATTAGAGGTTGTGAGTGAGTGAAAAGTTGAGTGTGTGAGAGAGTGGAAATGTGAAGAAAGTGTGGAGAAAGTTGAGGGTGTTTGGATTGGGAGATGTTAGAATGGATGTGTGAAGAAAGTTTATTGAAAAGTGTGCATAATGTGATAGTTGTATGAATATTTTAATATATTTTGAATAGTGTAAATTATAAGATTACAAATTTACCCTTGTATATAAATAAATAGGAAAATGAAATATTAATTAATTTAAAAAATATTTAAGTTAATTAAAATAATTAGTATTATATTATTTAATTTCTATTATATTATGTTATATATAATAATAAAATATACTTTTTGTCCATGGATGTAAAAAAATAATAAAAAATATTATTAATTTTGTACATAATTTTGATAATTAAAATAATTGTAAGTTTCAATTATAACTTAAAAAATAATATAAAATTGAAATGAATTAAAAATTTGAATATAGAAATGAAATATGATTTCTTAATTTTTAATTTTATTAATTGAAAAAAATTGTATTAGTTAAATTTTTGTTTGTAGATAATTTTAATAACTATCTACATTTATTATTAAAAAATCATATTTTAATGTTTTTAATTATAATAGTAATAAATAATGTTAAATCTAAAAAAAAAACTAAAACCCTAAACATTATAATTTTTTATTTCCATTATGTGACAATTTTATTTTTAAACAAATAATTATATTCTTTATAAACAATTCAATTTTCACAAAATAATAACTTTCTCCATTTATTATTAAAAAATCATATTTCTTCTCTAAATTTTTAAAGCTTATTCTAATTATTACAATATTTTTTATAATGTTTTTAATTATAACAGTAATAAATACGGTTAAATAAAAATAAACCCTAAACATTATCATTTTTTATTTCCATTATGTCTAAATTCTATTTTTTATAAATAATTCAATTTTTACAAAATAATAACTTTCTACGTTTATTATTAAAAAATCTTATTTCTTCTCTAAATTTTTACATCTTATTTCTTCTTTTTTTTTTTATAAAGTTTTCGTGTTAGGCATCACTATGCTACTTGACATCTCAGCTAAGCTGACACCTCAAGTAACAACAATCATCTGCCATCACATGAAAAAAAAAATATTATTAAAAAAAGAAAAAAGAAAGAAAATACAAAAATATGGGGGAACTGGACCAAAATCCATATGTTAACACAAACGATACATAGGTAGATTATACCTATTCATAAAGAATTCTAAGAACAAACTAGCTGAGAGTTTATTATACCAATGAAATGATTCTCTATGAATAAATCCTAAATTAGCCAACTTATCAACACACGCATTCCCTTCACGAAAAATGAGTTATCCTAAACCTGATTGTCTCACAAAAATTAAGACAAGTATTCCATCGATTCTAAAGCATCCACGGAACATTAGTCCTAGCAGTAAACGCAGCACAAACCAAGGCATAATCACATTCAAGCCAGACATTAGTAAGTCCCATTTTTTGAGCTTCCTCCATAGCATGTATAACTCCATAAAACTCAGCAACCAAAGCAGTTTGAACTTCAAGAAACGCTGAAAAAACACCAATAAGTTCTCCCATACTCCCACGAAAAAATACCTCCACAAGTAGCAAGACCAGGATACTCCGTAGCAGCCCCATCAATATTAATTTTGACCCAACCTAGTGAAGGAAATTCCCATCTAATAGGAAGAGGACGAAGAACTTTACCACTACGAGTCTTAATACCGAAAAACTTAATCACGTTGAAGTCCAACATATCATTCTTCATTGAAGCTTTAGACGAATTTCCCACTAGACAAGTTAAATATTTAATTATCAAAATAGCCTTAGAAACCCCAATCTTATCCTGAAATTTAGCATAATTCCTCATACGCCATATCATCCATATAGAAAAGGTTATCACCGCAAGCTTAATCAATTTAACCAAAGGACTACCATCACTCTTAATAAAAGAAAGTAGATCATCCTTATTAGAGAAATGAGAAGTAAGAAAAATTTGTCGTACCCAACTCCAAATATGCAATGCGTTAGAACATTCAAAAAATAGATGTTGAATAGATTCCTCTTGCTTTTCACAAAGCGAACACATAGAACATATATGCAAACCCTTATTCTGAATATGTTGATCTGTAGGAAGTCGCCCATGAAAATTTTTCCAGAGTACTAGAGTTTTGGAAGGCGGAATAGATGAAGACCAAATGAATTTACCCCAACCACCTGGAACTCTTGGTTCCAAGAAAAAAGTCCTAGCCGATTTAAGAGTGAAACGACCAGACTCATTTAGAATCCAATTAGGAATATCCTGATCCTCTCTAATCATGATATGATTAAAAAAATGAGGCATCTGCTGTAAAGAGAAGGGAATATTCCAATCACAACCTGTCCAAAATTGAGAGACTGTATCCGGAATGCTAACACCATCAGATAACCCTGCAATATTTGCTAAAGAAGTAGTAGAGCACCATTTATCATTCCAGAAATTAATAAAAGAACCTGTACCAACAGTCCAAGAAGTATAGTCAAGTATGGTAGAATAAAATTGCTTAATTCCAGGCCAGAGAGAGGAAGATCTATAAACCGTTCTAAATTCATATTTTGATTTAAGAACCCTGGCTTTCAAGAGTAAAGACCAAGGTTTGTCGCTATAAGCAAAGTTCCAAGCAAGCTTAAGAAGATATGCATTATTTTCATGATGAAGATTAATGATATTCAAGCCTCCATCCTCAAGAGGTGAACAAATTTTCCCCCAATTAACGGTAGCAATACCTTTTTTCAGAATATCACCAGTCCAAATAAAATTCTGACACCGCTGCTCAACTTGCTTAATAAGTGAAACATGCCACTTATACATATTAAAACTATAAGCTAGAGATCCAGTAATCATTGTATTGACCAGCTGAATTCGACCCATCATGCTAAGAGATTTACCTTTCCAAGATGCTAGCTTCAATTTAACTTTATCAGCCAAAGGTTGAAAAAACCGACACTTTGGAGCACCAACAAAGATAGGCACTCCTAAATAATTGAAAGACAAACAACCATGACTACAGGAAAGAATATTTTGAATTTTGGTGACAAATCTTGGAGAATTATCCATGGTGAAGAAACTACTTTTAGAGTTATTAATATATTGACCAGAAAAATCACCATATATTTTAAGAAAAGAACTCAAATTTCTAAGGGATTTAATATCCCCCCTACAAAAAATAAATATGTCATCAGCATACAAAATATGAGAGGGAGTGAGATAACCTTGCGGACTGGCCATATTTAAAATCTTCTTATCATTCACAAGCTTAGAGAGACCTCTACTAAGAACTTCCTCTGCAAGACAGAAAAGTAAAGGAGACAATGGATCACCTTGTCTTACCCCTCGACTGCAAGGAAAAAAACCCACCAAACTACCACTTATTCTTATAGAAAGCATAGCTGAACAGAGAATTGTACTAATCCAACCGACAAATGAGGGGTGAAAACCAAAGCGTTTTAAAACTAATAATAAAAACTTCCAACTCAGAGTGTCAAAAGCTTTATGAATATCAACTTTGTAAGCCACATTACCTCCTCTAACCTTTTTAGAAAGCATGTTAATAGCTTCAGAAGCAATACCAATGCAATCCTGAATTTGTCTACCCTGCACAAATCCATATTGATTAGGAGAAATGATTCTAGCAGCCACAAGTGCAAGCCTATCCGCCAGTATCTTGGAAATAATCTTAAACTTGAAATTAGCAACATCAATTGGCCTGTAATCTTTAATGGAATAAGCACCCTGAACCTTTGGAATAAGGGATACCACATTACTGTTCATTCTAGGGAGAACCCAATTATGTTTAAAAAACTGTTGAACAGCATTGCAAACATCTGTCCCAATAATTTCCCAGCAAAAATGATAGAAAACACCACCAAAACCATCAGGACCAGGAGCACTATTACCGTTAAGATTAAAAACAACATTTTTAATTTCAGAAAAATCTGGACATTTAATCAACTTCATATTCTCCTTAAAGAAAACCATCGCAGGAATATAAGTACCAATAAAATCTTCCATATTATCAGTATCCAGAACATTAGAAATAGACTCAGCATAAAGATTTTTATAAAAGTGCAAAATATGATCCTCAATGATTTTAGGATCCTCCGTAACCTCATTATCAATCCGTAGACGATGAATCCCACTAGAATTATTTCTCCTTTTGACCACCGCATGGAAAAAAGCAGTATTTCGATCTCCATCCTTGAACCATGACATCCTAGCCCTTTCTTTCCAAAACAAATATTGACAGTGAAGAGCATGATCAAGCTCCTCCTTAGCAATCTTTTCTTGACAGAGAAGTCCGTCACTATCAGACAAACTAGCAGTCTCTAAGCTTTTTTGAATACCAAGAAGGATGCCCTGCTTAAGAAGAACTCCATTATGAACATTACCAAAAGAATTTTTATTCCAGTCTCGGAGCTCAAGTTTCAACCTTTTTAACTTATGTTGCAAGATAAACATGGGACAACCAACAACCTGATTAGCCCAAGAATCATGAATAAGCTTTAGACACGAAGTGTCCTGAAGCCACATCGAAAAGAAACGAAAATTGCTAACCTTCCGCAAAGAATTACTAGCAAGACTAGCAAGAATAGGGGAATGATCAGAACAATTTTTAACAAGAACCTGATAAGTACAAGATTCTCATTCATCCAAACACACTCCATTACATAAAGCCCTATCCAGTCTTCTGTGAATTCTATGCAACCCTCTCCTTCCGTTACACCAAGTATAACAAGATCCAGTAAAAGGCATACAAGAAAGATCATTTGCATTAATCCAGTCCAGGAATTCATTGCAAGAAACCTGATTAGGAGCCACCCCCCTTTTACAGTCATCCGCCGAGAGCACAGCTTTAAAATCTCCCAGAATACACCAAGGCCCTATGAAGAAACTAAGATCCCTCCATAAAAATCGTCTAGACAAGTATGTGTTAGCACCATAAACACCTGCAAAGCTAAAACTTTTATCCTGCAAACGACAAGTTACAGAGATAAATTGATCATTAACCAAGAAATTTTGGACAAGATTAGGAACCGACAAACACCAAAGCTTAGCAACTTTATTAACAATAGGAGACGTAGCCACCAAATGCATATTAACATATTTGAAAAGGACGTCGAAAGCATTAGTGTACGGCATCATGGGTTCAGCAAGAAAAACCAGTTGAGGTTTATGTAGGTTAAGTAAACTAAGCAACATCTCCACAGTTTTGTGGTTTCCCAATCCTCTGACATTCCAAAAAAAAATGAAAAGACCTTCATTGCGACGTTGTAGAGAGAACTGCCTTAGCAGTTTTCCTGGATTTACCAGTCCCCTTAGGTGGTCTCCCTGGTTTTCTTTTAGTGCGAACTGTTTCCTCCCCATTATCACTGTCATCCTCCTCCATGTCATTAGAGTCAGCCCAAAATTTTGAAATAACCTGATTTTCAATATGATCAGAATTAATTCCAACAATGGTAGGCAGAATAGTTGACGCTCCAATAAGAGAATCACCTCCCACATCTGTAGTTTCCAAACCATCAAGAGCAGAAAATTGATTTTGAAGGACCAACGATATTGCTTTAACATCCCCAAGATATTTAGCCTTCCGAGGGGAGGTATGAGGCGACTGAGATAGTACAGTCACAATAGCAAAGACCTCCACATTAGGAACTGGTGCATTAGTATCTGCATGTGATTTAACCCTCCGAGGAGAGGTAGTACGCAACGGAGATGGTACAATCACAGGAACAGATACCTCCACATGATGATCATCAATAAAAGTTGTTAGAATTTGACTCTGAGTCCTTAACTTGCATAACAACAAGTGAATCCAAAGTGGGAGTGGACAACCCCTGCTTGGGTGAGGACTTATCATGATCTGAAGCATCCTCAAGAGGAGGCATATCTGCAAAATCATCTTCCACTCCACCTGTTTCATCAACTTTCAACTTATCAATGAGGCCTTCCACGAGTTTTGTCTCCGGATCTTTTTTTCTATATTCTTTACGTTGTTTAGGAATCACGGTCCTCCCTTTGTCCCGTTCATCAGAAGATGCCTTCTGAGAAGGTTTATGTTGAGGCCCAGAACACGACCCTGGTCATGGATCGCCCGACACTGAGCAAGCTCGTGCCCAATCATCTTACAATGAGAGCAAAATGGAGGGAGCCATTCATATTCCACACCAGCTACAAAAGCAAAGTCTGGACGTTCAACTAAAAGTTGATCAGAGAGATGGGACAGTAGATCAATATCCACCAACACTCTAGCAAACATACCCCTATTCTTTCTCATAGTATGCTCATCCAAAGACAAAGGAGTACCAAGGCCTCTAACGATGGAATATATTGTCTTTGGTTTCCAATACTCCAAAGGCAAATGGTAGATTCTAACCCATGTTTGAGCTTTGGTACTCTTCATGGTAGCTGGGACAAAGTCTTTTGTCCAGGCAAACAATCTCAATAAACCAGGAGATAACTTCAGCGAACCCATCCCAAGGGCCCATCGCATGTCTTCTATAGAAGCGAACTCAAACTCATAGAAACCTTTTTCAAGAGGAATTGCTTTCCATGGTCCAAGAGCTTTCCACACCGGCTGCAACTTTTTAGTTAAATCTAGGTGTGTGAGAGGTTTATCCCCCTTAGATAGAATAACCCGACCATGGAGATGGGTTTTGCAATCCTCAAGACCAGCCAAGTAATCTACCTCATCAATTCGGACAACAATCATGTCACCCTTAATACAAGGGGTAGGTAGCTGGGACAAAGGAATGTCACATGTATTTCCCAAAGCCTAAGCAAAAGTCTTCCTTTGACCGGACATAGAGTATACTTTATTATCAGGATATACTTTTCGATCCATCAAACAAGTCCATGGAATGAGGAAACCCGCAGAGCCCTCCGCCATTTTAAAAGGCTAACAAGTTGCCGCCAAAAACTTCCGCAAGACACACGAAATAGCGATCGCACCGCACCACCACGTGAGCCACCACCTCTGCAGTCACCGCCGTCGACCGCGCCGGACCTGTAGTAGAAAACCCTAAAACCCCCAAATCTTAAAATGGGGGTGATCCTATTTGAGGGAAGGATTTGGTTTTCACCGCCTACGGTCTATTTTGATCAGAAGAGAAAGAGGAAGAAGAATCAATGCAGTGAAGAACGCGGAGGGGAATTGGAATTGGAGAGCGAAGTAGCGGCTCCGCGCGGCATTGAGCGAAGCGAAAACGAAACCCTCAAAAAGAATTCCAAAAGGTTTATGATTGGGGTGAAAAAAATGAGTTTTTTACAACTTATTTCTAATTACATTTTTTATAATGTTTTTAATTATAACAGTAATAAATAATGTTAAATCTAAAAAAACTAAAACCCTAAACATTATAATTTTTTATTTCCATTCTGTGACAATTTTATTTTTAAATAAATAATTATATTCTTTATAAACAATTCAATTTTCACAAAATAATAACTTTCTACATTTATTATTAAAAAATCATATTTCTTCTATCAATTTTTAAAGCTTATTCTAATTACTACAATATTTTTTATAATTTTTTAATTATAACAGTAATAAATACCATTTTCTAACAGTGTAAAGTTCAGTGCAAATTGCATGCCATTTTGTCGTGTTGCATGAGAGGCACATACGTGGAAGAAGAAGTGAAAAAGATAAGGTTACATTCGTAACTACCAACATCTGACGTGGCTTTCTTTCCACACTTTCTCCTTTTCTCTTCATTCCTCAGAATCATCACTTCCCCTCTACTTTCTCACCATCTTCTCTCTCACTCACATCCACCTATAGAACCAAACGGGGGTGGCACTGCGACATCCGTCGTCGACTACAGTCCACCCCCAGAACCAAACATTGCATAAGTCTTTTACAAACCTTTTACTAAAGCTCATCAATCCATGAAAACTTTTTTCTTTCGTGAGTGTGGTTAGATTTGGTTATTCTCTTATAGTTTTAGTATTTGCTTAATCCATATAAACTCTTTTGAAACTCAATAAATTCTAAGAATAATATTATTCATGTAAAAGGAACATTTTGTTCATGTTTTCATACAAACATTCTTTTTATGGGTTTCCAAAACATACCTAAGATGACTAAGATGTTCATTTCTTAATAAGAAATATAATAATATACAATAAATGTAACAACCTAGAGAGGATATGGACATAAAACATATAATAGCATATATTGATAATGAAATTTATGATAAGGAGACACTTATACAATATGAGTAAGTGTCACACATTGATGTCACTGAGTTAAACGATATAAACAAACTGAAACATACTATTATAAATAAAGCACTTTATAGAATTGGCCCAGAGATTATACATATATTCAAAATAAACAATAAATTATGTCACTTTGAAATAAAATCACACCATTTTTTTCACAATATATTTCATAACTTAGTGTTTCAAAATGAATAAAGAAATTATATATCAAATGTAAATAAATAACTAAAATTTAACTCATCAAAGAGTAAAGTATTATTGTCTCTTAAAAAATCTCTTTAATTTTTTTGTTTTTGTCCTGTTTATTAGTGTTGAGGTCAAACATTTTTAGAAGTGTCCATTTTATCTTTGTCGTGAATTCTCAGTATTTATACCAACTAGGGAATTCAAACCTAAGAGGTTTTCATATCCTCTAAGATTCATTTAGTGATGAAGATTTGAATATATTTTGAGTGATATATTTCCAACAAACATATTTTACCATTTCTTTTCTCAAACAACTCACCAAAATAGACCACATTTTAAACTTTAGCTTACTAAAAACTATGTTTGAAATTAAATGGAATTATATCTGTCAATAACTCTCATAAAAACTAATGTCTCTATGTAAAAGAATTATATTTAAAAAAAATAAAGATTTTAGAAGTTACTCAAAATGAACGTCTTTGTATAAAAGCGTTAAAAGATGAATATGTCTTTGTATCAGATCATGACAGGCGCAAATGTTTCGTCTAATGATGATAAACGTAATGTTTCGTCTTATGATGATTGATGTAATTCTTCACTTGATGATGATAGAGTAATGTTTCATCTAATGATGATAAATGCAATGTTTCTCCTAATGACAAGAGTCACAAAGCACCTCGCATACATAACTTCATATGATAAACTTATGCTTGTATAGATGATAAAGAGACGTGCGTGATCTTAAGCATTTTCATGGTGCAATTCTAATATTATAAATTCTTATTCAACATTATAGAGATTATTCATCTAATCAATCTTACAACAAAATCTCATAAACATTTGTCTACATCAAATATCTTTTGAAGAATGCACCAATACTACTCCATACCAACAACATTTATGAAAATATGGAATGTCAGTTATGCATATACCATCAGCCTTGTACAATCTACCTTTTAATCTAGTTTGGATAAAACATATTTGACCTAGGTTTGATAAGTTATGCCAAGTATTAGGTTGTTGTTTGAAGAAGATATATGAAATTAATGCTACATGAAAAACATGTAATGCATATTTACGATGAACATGGACAAACATAACATGAAGAAGAAGACATTCTCTATCACACAAATGCTAGAAAGAATTTGCTATGACTCTTTCAGAAAAATCTATATATAAAAGATGTCTTCAAAGAAGAAAGGTTATGAATCTACAAATTGATGAACTTATAATTTATGTATAGAGTTGAAATCTATGTATAATCTATGAACTTGATATTTTAAAAAAATTATTGAACAAAATAAAAAAGATATTTTTTATTACTAAAATGTTTTTTTTTCTAAATTTTCAATTTAACTTTTAAAATATATTTTATATTTATATTTTCTAAATCAATTCTAGTATATTGTTTCAACATTTTATTATTATTATTATTATTCAAACAAAATTGGGTGTTGACACATATGGAGAAGTAACATTAAGCAATTTACACTTCAATCTAGGATGCTTTAATTAATGTGATATCTCCAAAGAAATAGCATTGAGATGATTAATACCTCATCTTAGGACATTTGAGTCAATATGACCCCTATCGAGAATAAATACCAAAATGATTTACACATGGGACTAGGATGCTTCGTTGAAACTTGGTCCCTCTAAAAAAAAGTAGTACTACAATTAATACATTGGTTCATAATGCTAAAGTGACCCAAAGTGACTCAAATGAATAAAAAAAAGTTATTATAAAACAATTTACCTTATAAAATGCATGCGACACTTGTTAAAACAATTAAAAATAAAGAACTTTACACATAAACATAAAAAAGAAGCATGAACAAATTACTATCATTTCAAAAGTTATAGTGAAGTTATTAATGACTTAAATTGCATTACCACGAGCTATGCAACACCAAAAACTGAGTGAGAACAACCTACTCCAAGTTCATTGCAATGTCCCATTGTCATTGCTATGATTGTTACCTCCATTAAGAGGTGTCAATGGTCAATTGAGATTGTTCACCTCATCTGACATCTCCACCATCATAAGGTTTTTCCAACATCAAAGTTTCATTCATCATTGTGATGATTCTTGATCTTTTCCCGCACACTTGTTTAGCATGATGAGAGAGAAAAAGTCATGTTAGTCAAACTCTACTTGAGACCTTAAATCTCGAGAAATCATTGTTTCTCATTCTCCTTGAACAATAAGCAACTTTCTTCCAGCTTAGCCTTGTCAATCATCATTTAAGTATTCCTTGGATCTTGCTCTTTATTTTTTCTTCCAAAGAGTGTTTTGGCATTTAAGGCCTTCTTTAACGAGTTGTTTGACTCACTCAACCAACTCTTTCTTCAACTTATTTACCTTAGTAGAGGTGCCACCTTTTATTAGCTCGATCTACATCCTCTTACCCATAAATATGAAGTGAGCATACAACTCCATAAAAGCATCAAAACAATTCCTTTGAAGAGGGCAACTGATACATCTTCCTATAGGCAACACTTAAACTAAAACTCAATTTTTTTGATAATTGGAGACCTCAATCGAGAAAACCATGAGCTAAGGTACTCATTGTGATCTCATGCGCTCAATGGAACCACTTAGGAGATCGTGTCGAGGAGGATTTCTTGGTGAGATATTTTCAAGAAGACTTATTCTTTTGGTGGTGTTTCCTCTTTGAATCTTGAGGCTGATGAAGATCGACAACCATATCCTCCTATGTCGAGGGACGCTTTCTGCTGTCATTTTTCCTTTGTCAACAGTGGTGGCCTAACACTTCAAATGAAACTCCTTGAAGTAATTCTTGCCCAAAGGGTTATCGAATGCCATTAAATCTTAAATAAATAAAAACTCAACCAAGTTAAAATAAAATAAAAACATAATATTGTAAAATAGAGACATAAGGTGACAAATATGCACTAAGGAATTCCTAGTTAGGGAGTTTTCGATAAAGTTGATCTAGGACTGATAGTGTCATCAGATCCTTTTTGGTCATCAACGACCTTGACCAAATATGATAGCTTACAAGGTTCTTAATCTAATAGAAAAGGAAACTTGAGTTTGTCACAATCATAAAAATAGGATCAACCTCCTTTCTCCATTAAAACCTTGAAAAAGTCCCTCATAAAATTCTTGTAAGAAGATGTCAATGGGATAAGAAGCTAAGTTCCAAGTTAACCAATTAATAACAACCACCATACTTGGTCTCCTAGCCTAGTACTATAAAAAAAAAACTAAAAAAAAAACTAAAGGAAATAAAACATGGATGCCTATTATTAGACAAGAATAAAAATAAAAATACTCATCACCTAACCCCACCCAACCATGACACATATTGTCATTTGTCTGATAGTGATAAAATGTTATGATATTGTCAGGACCATAAACCTTTATAATGTCCACACTTTGAATAAAGAACTATATTTAGAAAAGTACACATGAACCCATGGTCCGCCCTATTCTAACCTTCCTTTCAAGGTGGGTCATTCTTGACTTACTCCTCAACCTCCTTCGTAACCAAAATTTATACCAGTTGATTAACCTTATTACCATTGGATCTCGTCCAACTAGAAGTCTTTTGGTGGGGCTCATAAATGTCACACATACTCAAAGAATTATCCAAGTCATACTTAGACATTCAAGGTGGGTCATTCTTGACTTACTCCTCAACCTCCTTCATAATCAAAATTTATACCAGTTGATTAACCTTATTACCATTGGATCTCGTCCAACTAGAAGTCTTTTGGTGGGACTCATAAATGTCACACATACTCAAAGAATTATCCAAGTCATACTTAGACATTGTGACAGGACCAACAAAATCAAGAAAATCTAGCATCTTGACAATGTGAATAACACCACATGACTGATAAGGCCAAGAAAAAACAATTAAATTGAGACCTTCTCGAATTAAAGTAAACATTATTAATTTAATCAATTACGTAATAACACACCTTTAAATTAATTTTCATGCAAAAAAAACAACTAAATCAAGATTAAGAACAACATGTACTCATATTCAAATACACATGCACGTCAGCGATGAGTTAACATAAAATATTTGAACATCCTAATCCATACTGAAAATTCGTTAGTCACGTAAAATAAACCTATCAAAGACTTATTCCAATAGTTTTCTTACTATAAATATTCATAAAATATAAAATTTGGACTAGGAACAAAAATCAATTTCACGTGAAAGTATATAGACGAAAAATATATTTAACCTTTAATTATATGAATAAATTTGAAAGAAAGCAATAACTTAAACATGATTCTAAACTCATGAGAACATGGTATTGTTTTTAGTTAAGTGACAAAAATCTATCCAATAATTACAAGGAATGTATGAAATTTTATACGCATAATGAAACATTTTTATTTGCTTTACTTTTTACTTGTAATGCAATCACTTTTACCTTCCTTAGTACATACCAAATTATATTAGTTATCTTCCTAAAACGAGTACCGATACCAAATCATTTTACCATTGCAAATTATTTATAGAATTATATAATTCTCTCCAATAAATTAAATTCCATTCCAACATAATCCTTAATATTCACCTCTTTTTCCAAAGTAATTTACTACTCATCCAATCAAACTTTTGTTACCAATCAAGGGTACTGTTATTTGTTTTTGTACTTCTTTAAAACATTAAAAAAGAAAAACTAACAGACTCGTCCATCTCCTATAACTAACAAAATACAAGTAAAAATAAATGAATTGTAGTTTGTAAAAACCAAAATTAAAAAATAAATAAATTATAAATACCAAAACAAATAATTTCTTTAAAATATCAGAATAAAAATAACTTTATATTATAACGACTAACAAATTATTTTAGGCATAAAAACAATTATTGCTGTACATTTGTTATATGTATTCGTGTTATATATATTAGTATCAATATTCGTATAAAATATACGGAAAAAAAATCAGTGAGTATCATAAATAAATAAAAAATTTAATGAAATGTAAGTGACGAAAATACAGAGAGAATGTAGGTTGCGTTATATTTCAATAATATGGAGATACTCTTACTAAATTCTGAAATATTTTAGATAAAATTTAAGAAATCAATCAATAAAATATAGTATTGAATATTACAGTGTCTATTATGATTTTAGTAAATCTTTTACACAAAACTATGCACATGTATATTATTTTTACGATAATAAAAAGTAAAAGATATAATTAAAAATTAGATATTATAAGTATTATTAAAATAAAAAGTAATTTTTATTAGTTTTATAACGTTATAATTATTGAAGATTATAATTATTTATTATAAATAGTTTTTATTTTAACTATTAATAAAAAAATTATTTACCGCCTTTTAAACTTCAAATTTATTTTGTTATGATTTTACTTTTACAATATATTTATCCTTTTTAATTTATAAAAAAGCAATATTAATTTTATATTATAAAAAATTAATTGATATTTAATGATTTTAGATTTGTCTAGTGCCACTACGAAGATACAGGTTAGCATTTTCTAAAAAAGTTAATTTTAATTGTAATTTTCATTACACTGCATGATGATAAAGGGAAAAAAATAGAAAATTAAAACGGCTGAAAAAGGTGAGAGAACAAGGTCGAAATTGTTAGCACCTATAATTGTTGGAGCTCCATAACAGACCGGACTCCTCCCTGGCTCCATCCACGCGCCGCCGTACTCTCTGAGATCCTCCGTTGTCTCCGCCCTCTGCCTTGCCGGTTTTCTGATCTGGTGCGTTCTATTTCTTCTATGCTCTGGGTTGTGAAAATTGGAATTTAGTTCTTTAGATCCTGTTATCGGTTACTTCGATCCTCTACGAGGAATTTCAGCGCATAATTGTGTTAAATTCTCTTTAAACAGAGGCTAGATTGTTGTACGTATGCTTCAATTCGCATTCCATTTTTTCGATTTACAGATCTTTTAATTGCGATTAATGACAACTAAAGGGACCGTAACTTTAGTGGATCACGTTTAAAGTGTCTAAGATCTGTGATTATTTACTGTTTAGAAGCACTCAGATTGCCTTAGAATTATAATTTTCTATTGAGATTAGTTTTGGGATTCCCATGAAAAATTGGGGTAAATTGTTCGGAGAAGAGTTTTTCTTGAAAAAACTTATGAATGGATAATATGATTTGATTTAGGAATGAAATATCATTTAAATTTTATTGCTTTATACTGGTTACTGTCTAACTAATAACCCTGACGTCTGTTGTCTCCCTTGTTTTTACCTCCAGTGATACCCAATGGCCAACAGAGTTCAAATTCCTACCAACAATTCAGCACTCATTGCCATGATTGCAGATGAGGTAAGAATGTGGCGATTGTACGCTTTCTTGAATGCTGAACAACAAATACTGCTTGTTTGTGATGCATGCCTTTTAGGTTTTCCCGGGCACATTTAAAATTTCAGTTTGTGAAAGTTGAAATAAGTATTGAGTATAATTATAATTTACTACCTATACTTTAATTTGTTACTTGGAAATTAGAGTATGTTCAGTTGAATTATGCTGATTGTTGCTTCATGAGATACGATTGTTTAGTATTTTATGCAATATAGAAGTTCTCTTCTGTCTTGTTGGGATCATGTTGTCTAAAAGACTTAAAGTAGATGATATTATAATTAGGATCCAGCAATGTTTCTGTGGGGATTATAGCTACGAATCATCCTAGCTAGTATGTTTATGACTGCTAGAGAAAGTTGCAATATTTTGGAGCTCTCTTTTGCCATCAGTCTGTTAGTGATTAAGCACCACTGCATGCGGGATGATTAAAAATATATTTTATTCTGTTTCTCGGTACAGAACAATAAAAAGGCTTAGGATTTGTCCGGTTAGGCTTAAAGTTTCTTAAGTGGTTCAGACATTTTGGGTTATAAAAACAGTGGATTGAATTAATAGCATCCTGAGGACATATGAAGCCAAGGGTTGTAAGCCGTGATGAGTTTGGTTGTTCAGGATTCAAGTTTATCAGAATTTAGATTCTGTGCAAGAAGCTAATTTGGCTGTTTATGATTTGAAAGTTCTCTGAGTAAACTCAAGCAAGAATTATTGGAAAAGAAAATGGAGTAGTGAGGTTGTTATTATCATCCAAAGAATTAAATATGTAACCTGAAAAAAACTGAAAAAAAAGATTTAGAAATTGTGGGTAAAAGAGAAATTAACCCAGGTGTCACAATTAGGGTCTTGGGCATCAAGCATTTGATTGATTGATTACACTAAGATGCACGAAGAGAGAGTTATTTGCTGCCATGGTAAGATATAAGCTGATCGCCTATTTAATAATATGATAGTTGAGTGCATCAATTAAATAATAGTGTCAGACTTATTAAAGTTTCATCCACTAACTAACATAATCTAACCCCAAAAATAGAGAAAAACACAAGGGAAAACACACCTATAGAGTACAAACAAAAAACCCATACATTGACAGTTCAGCACAACTAGATTCTTGGCTTTACAACCTTAACAGAAGAGTACTGAAATACCCCTATTGCTTAAAAGTTACTGTAATAATTAAAAATAAACAGCCATTCTACTAAGAAATTAGCCCCAATCAAATTGAAACCAATTATTGAGATATTTTATTCTTCAAGATTATGTTTTAATGTTCAAATGCTGACTGCACCAGTTCCCCATTCTATTATAGTTGTAATTTTTTTGTAATTGGTTTTATGATTTAAATGATTGAAACATACTAAAGGTTTACAATGACTACTTTATTTTACACAGGACACCGTAGTTGGGTTTCTGTTGGCTGGAGTGGGAAATGTTGACATACGTAGGAAGACAAATTACCTCATTGTGGATGCAAGTATGCTATTGACCTATATTTTACCTACTATTCTATAATCTTTGTGTATGCTTGGTATCAATCCCCTAAACCACAATCTTTTTCTTGTTAATTTGTACATTGGGAAACGAAGTGGCTCCTTACCCTTTTTAGTTGCCATCCAAATTGTGACACCCAATAAAAAATATACCTATGTTCCTGTTAAGGTATGTGTTCTATTTAAGACATCATAAATAAAAATAGTGATGTACTCTTCCTTAATAGGATAGAGGTGAAGAAGTAAAGGATGTGTTTGGTTTGAAAAGGACAACTTTATTTCCTGTTTTCAGTAAAATGCTACCTTGTTTTCACTTTGTTTCTTGTTTATAAAGATTTGTACAGGTTCGTTTTCACCTTTCCTATATAAATATTTGAAAAAAAAAATAACATTTTCCTAATTTTTAGTAAAAATAGGAAATTCAAACAAAACAAGTTTAAAAAAGAAAACAGGCCTCAAGGTTTTCTATATATGAAAGTTCATATTCCTTATCTGCGGTACATGAGAAAGGATAGAGAGTACTTTTTATATCCTTAGACACTTGTCATCGTAAGAAATCTTTATTGTGTGTCCATTATTTTTATTATTTTCTCACTGGTTATTAGTAGATATTCTAGAAACTATTGGTTTGATCCGGCTAAAACCTCAGATAGTGCTTGGGTTACTACAGATTTACACAATAACATTTTTGTGTGTCAAAAGTGTCTCATTCTGAAGTATGCTTGATCAGTTTGAAATCAAGTTGATTTTACTTTATGTTCTTGTTTTATCTTGATTTGATTTTCAGAAACAACTGTCAAACAAATTGAGGATGCATTCAAAGAATTTACAACAAGGGAGGATATTGCAATTGTGCTGATTAGCCAATATGTAAGTCATATTTCATGGTTATAATAAATGGTCCAGGCTGTTGTGTGCTTGCTTGTTAGTTAACACTATATCTGCAATTGTTTTCCTACTTCATATGGCCTGAAACATGATCTTATCTTATTATTTCTGTAAGCCTTTTTATTTACTGTTAGCTGTAGTTTAGCTCATGTTCTGCCTCGTAATCAAAGTTATTATCGTGAGAATTAGGAAAATCTGGAAGGAGGTTCCAAACATGCATGAGGTTTTTAATGAACAAATTGCACAATGAATAATGCCATTCAATAGTTGAGTTTTACTGGTCTGACCGAGGGGCAATATATCACTCCCCTGCTTTTCAGAAGTAATACTGTGGATTTAAATGTTGCCAAGTCATTTGGTTTTTCACATTTGGTTAAATTGTTAGCTTCATTTCTTGTTTTTTTTTTCTCTTTCTGCCATCCTGTTATACTGCTTTAGATTCAAAATGTATTCGGTTTACTTTTTTCTTTTGTTCGCCATCTTCGTGCATATTTGACTTTTACTTGTTTCGTAAGCTTGGGTTATGACCCTGCTACCCCCCAACCCGTGCTGTACCTGCATGTTTTCCAAAACTTCAAAGATCTTAGACTTTCTTTCGTTGTGCAGGTTGCAAATATGATAAGGTTTTTGGTTGATAGTTATAACAAGCCTGTTCCTGCAATTCTTGAAATCCCTTCTAAAGACCATCCTTATGATCCGGCACATGATTCAGTTCTGTCACGAGTGAAGTATCTCTTTAATACTGAATCGGTTGCATCTGGGAGACGTTGAACTCATCCTTTACTGTTGCAGCTTTTTCGGTGCTTATTGTTTTTGTTTGTACATTATGGTTAAATAATCTTTTCTTGAAATTCTGAGTTCAATGTAGCCTAAATAATTTGTGTTGTCTGGGGATAGTTCTAAGTTATTGCCACAGAACTTCAAGATGGACGAATATTTTCTGGTTTCATGTCAGATTCAGATTAGCTTGAAATATGCGTTTATATATCATCTCTCACTGACTAATTTCCACCGTGGGATTGAAGTTTGCATGTTTAGACATTTGGTATTCCTTTTTCTTTTTGGCAATGCCTTTGCAGTTTACATCCTCGGCGATCTCTTTCTCAATCTAACGCATACGTTTGTCACAAACTGATTATTTTTAAAATAATTTCTGATCTCCGTTTTAATAAGATTTTACATTTTTTTAATTTCTGATTATTTTGAGAAGTCGGAAAAAATTATGAAAATCTTATCATAATTTTGCTTTTTATAGAGAGAAAAAAATAGGTGAGAAATAAAATATGATTGTGCTTTTTATTGAAAAGAAAATAAAGAGAAGTGAAATTAAAGGTAAAGTAACAAAACTCATAATATTACTGAGAAACATTTGTCAAAGTTCAAAATAAATTATTTCATACTTTCAATGCATTAGACGAGTTAGAAGTATTAACGATTGGGAGAAAATAAAATTTAAACCAATCAAGTATTGGTTTGGTTTTAAAAAAGACTGGTTTTAATCTAAACAAAATCGAAAACAATTTAATTTGGTTTGTTTGGAATTAATTGGATTTATTTTTATGTAAATATGCAAAATTTTCTTTCGTGAAAAAGAAAAAAAATATTTTGTTAAAAAATTTGCATATACTTTATTCCTCAGAAAAGATAAATATTTTTGTATTGAGATTTACATCAAATGATAACAAAGATAATAAAAAACTATATAGTAATATCATAAAATTTCATACATAATAATTAATAATAAAAAAATAATATATCATAGTTTAGTTTGGATTTATTGAATTTGTATATAACAAATTCAATATCTTAATCAATTATAATCGAATTTGATTTGTTTTGGTTCAAAATGGGCTATGATTAAGCTAAATATTCGAAACAATTTAATTGATCTGTTTTAAACTCAAGTCAATTGGGTTGATTCCTTTCTCAGGTAGTTATTTTGCTTATCTTTCAATCAATATTCTAATAATTATGCCAAACCACTAGTTTCCTAGGTTGCTAAAAGTTCAATTTTTTTAAATTTCAGATAATAGAAATTATAAAAAAAAATTCAATGCAACAATAGTTTAAATTGACAAATAAAAAAAATAAAAAAATTTAATTTAATTAATATTCACTAGTTCTACTCATTTAAAAAAAAATAAGTTGTTCAAATACAAATTTGGCTAACAACAAACAAATGATGCATTATCATCGAGTTCAATTAAGTAATAATAGGATATCACAGATTAGTATATATCAATTTCAATAAGAACCACCCATAAACCAAAATCATAAACAAGATATAACGCAGAACAAGAAAATTATTAATCATTCAGCTCCTGTAACACAAAGAACATGCTACTAATAACTGATTCTTTAGTGTATCAAATGTTCAAAACTATACGAAAAGCTGTAATAGAAATGAATTTATGAATTGAATTGCAATTATAGAATAAAAAACAGTAACACTATATGGAAAACATAATTCTAGAAAGAAAGTAATGCATTGAACTGAATACATTTGAAAACCAGAAAATTGGAACACTAACACAATTGAATCTGAAAAACAACAAATGTATTGAAACTAAAAATAAAAATGAATCTGCATTATAAAATTGAAAATGAAAATATATGGACTTTTACAATCAAAATTCAACTTATTAGTTATTGATCAAGCAATACAAAAAATCAAAGAATTAGTGACAAATTTAACTTTTTAAGAAGTTACAGTTTATTCCAAATAGTCACATTTATAGATTTTATTTAATTTTTTATTTTTTATTTAATGAATAAAATAAAAGAAAGGAGGAAGAGTCAATGAAGTAGTAACTAGAGCCGATATGGAAATGAGGTTTGGGAACTGCTTCGAGCACCGGAAACCTCAGGTACGGTGTCACCCTCAGGTTTGGACTCTTCCTCTTTTTCCTCTTCTTCTACTCTCTCTCTCTCTCTCTCTCTCTCTGGATAGCCGTTAACATTTTTCTTTTCTCTCTTTCTATTTCTTCCACCATGCTTTCTCTCTCATCCAAACCCTTCTTCTGCAGTGACACATTCAAGAACCACCGCCGCCGCCACCACCACGCCCAACCCATCGACTTTGGCTGAATCGCCAATTCCATCAACAGCCTCTTTTTCAAGTTCATTTTCCTAAAATGGGTGCTAGGGTTCCCGCGCAGCACTACAATCTCAACTCTCCCTCTTCCTTCATCGAGAGCCCTCTCCACGTACTCAACGCCGTCGAAGCCCGAACCGCCGCCTCCGCCATCGACCACATTACCGCCGGCGACAACCCCGATGACGATTCCGCCTCCGCCATAGTCAGTGCCGTCTTCCCCTAATTCCTTTTCTGTTTTTTTTTTATTTATTTCCTCTAATTTCAATTTTACCACTGTGTGACATTTCTTCAATTTTTGTCTTAGGATTGCATGAACGAGTCTCACAGGAGCTGCTTGCCGCTGCACAGCGTGGAGGTAGACGAGGACCGCGCCAGTCTCGATACCAACGAGTCTTCTAGAACAACCTCTTACGATATCTTGACCGTTGAGGGTAAAGAAACTAGCTTAAACTTTTGAATTTTGATGTTGTTCCAGTTGCGAACTGTTTTGGATACAAGCTAGACGATTTTCTTGGAGTTCTTTTTTCAGTAGAGAAGCTCCTCGCACTCTTTTAGCTTTTATTGAACTGGGTTCTAGATGTGTGTGGCTGAGTTAACTAGTTAAGGTGAATTAATTTTGGTTCAACTTGGAACTAGATGTTTCGCCTATTGAATCCGCGAGGGCGAGGTTTTTGCAAATTGTTGTGGACCATTTTATCAATGACCGTGTGATTGAGGTGCCTGATTCTGAGGCTGATTACGCTGGCCAAGACAAAATGAGTAAGAGGAGGACCCGGGAGATCCAATATGAAGGAGACCCCAATTTTGCTCTGCCGTTGATGTATGTGGCGAATATGTATGAAAGTTTAGTTAGTGATGTGAATAATAGGCTTGCTTCTGTGAATGGTATTCGGGAGAAGACAATTGGGGTAGCCCTTGAAGCTGCCGGTGGTTTGTATAGAAGACTGGCTAAGAAATTTCCTAAAAAAGGTAATGCTTTTTTATTTGTACCTTTGGTTATTATAGGCATATTTAACTTGCTTCAGTTTTTTTTTTGAGCAATTTAGTTGTTTGAATGTAATTTTTCTATTCAATATATAGTACTCAGAAAAATAGGAATTCGTGCTTATGCGCAACTAGGGAGTTTGATGAGAGAGGGTTTTTTCTTTTTTCCTTTTTCACAACGTTTTGGTTTGATTGCAACATTCATTGTCTTTTTATCTGAGTTGCCCCTCATCAGGACCGTATACATTTAAGAGAAGAGAATTGGCGACTTCTATGGAAACAAGGACAAGATTTCCAGAACTAGTTATACAAGAAGAGAAGCGGGTTCGATTCGTGGTAGTTAATGGATTAAGAATTGTTGAAAAACCAAATAATGTGCCAATCGATGATGCTGAGTGGTAAGTTGATTGTTGTCACGTTTTCACTTTTATACTCTTTTAATTGTTGTTGGCCTTTTGACTGTCAAGATTTGCTTAGGTAAGATTTAACAAGTTCCTTTTCCTTTACTTGAAGATCTCCTTACTTTTGGTTCATCTAGTCATTGATATGATTTTCTCTAACCTAAATTCTTAAGAAAAACAGATGCATAGAACAATAGAAATGGTCCAAGGTTGAAAGTGCATATAGTAACATTCTTGTCACAATTTTTGTTTGGCGTATACCTTTTATCTAATAAAATAAGTTATTTCTAATTGTAATGCCTACGAATAAGAAATAAGAAAAGTGACATATTATTGGGGGGACAGGAGGAGTCCTTCTATATAAGAGAAAAAAGTGGGCTGAGCTGACTCTTATATGCTACAAAGAAATCCAATATCTCTGCATATTAAGAAAGAAATTTCCCTTAAGAGAAGCCAATATATTTTCTGGTTGTCATGGGTATTCTTCTGCTCATTGGGCTAAAGACTAATTCCTGCATCGCAGCCTGACAGGTTTTCACATATGGTGAGAATCAGCATGTTTGAGAAAAGCCAATATTGCAAACGTATCACATTACCAAATATTTGGGTAAAGAAAAATCCTAAAAGTACGCATTTCTCTCCTAAAAGTACACCAGTGAATTGCATAAACTCATTGCGATGACGTTTTTCAGTCTTTTATTCCATTGAAAACACCTTGAAATTGTATATGATTGTTTCAAGGTGAAAGCATACCCCTATTGTTCACCAAGAAGTCCAGAATAAGAAAGATATTGTTTTTGACCTAGATCTGTATAATCAAGAAAATAGAAGTGTGAGATCTACAAATCCACCGAAAAAGTCTTTGACTCTTTGTAATTATATGATTAAGTATCAATGCCCAAATTTTATAAAACTAATTCCTAAACTGCTTGAATTCCTTTTAGAGTCTATCATGAAGTATAATGCACTTCTGCTGTCAGTTTCAGCTTATGGATTTGTTTTTATATTAGTGGAGAACGTTGGGAACCTCAGAAGTCACAGTTTCATGAAATGAATGGATCTGAAATGACTTGCGTGCTGAAATGATTTTGCAGCAAAAGTGAAAAAGGCTGGAATACTTAGATTATTTTTTCCCAATGTCTTTAATTGTGGTTGTTAGGCATCTCCTCTCAGTTTATTCTATTTTTTAAATTTCTCGGGTTACTTTTTTTTTTGAGTTTTTTTGACTTGCGTTAAATAGAAATTGAACTATTTTATTTAACATTTTTACTTATATCAGAATCCTATTGTGTCCTGAGAAATAGTACTCATATTTTGTTTGTAGTTTGTTGCAACATCAAAATTTTATCATGATAATTGCAATTGAGTTAGAAATAGTTCCCTCGGCTGTTAACTTGCCTTGTGGCATTTTAAAAAAGTATGTTGATAAAGATTTTTTTTGTCTGTTAGGCCTTTTATTGCATTAATGGAGCTGTTAACAATACTCTCTGATGTCAAACTTGCCCATGCCATTTTAAGAAAGGACATGTTTGAAGATATTTGACGTGTTTATGGTTTATTTATTTTTAGCATAGGTCTTTTTATTATTCTATTCAGAAACTACTGATTTATTTTTTATCGGCATTCTGAAACTACTGATGAGCCTAAACAATACATTGAGATAGAGATTGAACATTTATTTGAACTCTCTAAAGTGTGTAATGCTTGGTCTCACTTGGTTTTAGGTGTAGAATATTTGACCTGTTTATGGTTTATTTTTTTTAGCGTAGGTCATTTTATTATTCTATTCAGAAACTACTGATGAGCCTAAACAATACAATGAGTTAGAAATTGAACATTTATTTGATCTTTGCAAAGTGTGTAATCCTTGGTCTCACTTGGTTTTAGGTTTAGGAGATTGACAGGTAGGAGTGAAGTTGCTATTACAGCTAGTGATTACAAATATTACTCTCCAAGACACAAGTATAGGCGTGGTGCATCAATTTCACTTTCAAGTATCCCAGATATCCCTGTATGTGTGATGTGCTTCATTTTTGGCATTTTGAATTTCTTCCTTTAAGATGCATGATACATGAGCTACTGCAGTTTTGTGCGCATTGCCTAAATTTACTCCATTTGGGGTGAATTTTACTGGCATGATGGACTTTTGTCATCTGCTACCTGCATTTGTTATTGCTATGCCATGATGATATTATACTAAATGAAATAAAAAGACTATTTACAGGATGAATAAATTGTAGTTGCCGCAATTCTTTGTACCCTAACATTATCTAGTGCTTATGCTATTGACTTTTGACTTTTTTTATAGAGTTATCCTGGAGCGGAAAATTCTACTGCATTGGCTACTACTCAAGGATTTCGCTCAGTAAGTGATTTATAAGTTGGTCTATATTATTGTCATTGTTGGTTTGTCATAGAAACCTAATGGGGGGAATTCCCCTGAATACAGCTTCAAATTTCCAAAACTGGAGGGTCTGTGCTTCCCTATGCCCTTGGCCCTAATTTTCTTATAATTGAAAAAAGTCCCTTCCTCCCAACCCCTCTTATTTATATTCAAACATACCTTTTCTTTAAAGTTAAAAAATATTAGGCAAACTAACCAAAACTAACTAATTACCATTATCAATCCTCTTTAACGAACTAACACTCACAAACATCTAAAATACTCCTCCCCTAATGTTTCACCTGGTACTCAAGGTGAAGGGTTATGTAAAGGCCCTTAACATCTGTTGACAAGATTCCACCAAGGTCCTAATGCCTGAAGCATACCAATCGCTTGTATCTTTTCTAGTAAGAGATGCAATAGCAAGTTACCAACAACATAGTTGCCCTTTGAAGGACCAAAAAAGCTCATGGAATGGAACTCTATTTTTCTGGACAGCCCAACTTTGCTTCTCAACCTCACACAATTGGTTGGTACGATAATGTTTGTACTCACTTATATATTATTAACTATAGTTGTAGCCGATGTGAGATCTCCAACACATCTCCTCATGTCAAATACTAGACATCTTGATCGTGGGATTAGATATTTGTGAGTGGTCAAATAGAGGCCTGATTGAAGGTGACACAATATCTCCAACAAATCTTGCTATTATTGTTAGGATAAACTCTAATACCATCTTACAAAGTGAACGTAAGCCTAATTCAACCTCACAACTAGTTTATAAATTGAGATTTACACTCCTTTGTATACTATAATTTGACCATATTTTTTGTTGATGTGGGATCTACAACAAATCCAAATATTTGGCTTAGAACTTGGTTGGTTGGACCTGCCCCATTATGTAAAAAAATTGACCTGCTTTCATTATTCCATGTGCTTATGCTCGAAAGTTGCAGCACAATACACCCTTTGTCTGTCTCAGACATTGTGCAAGGCACAAAGCTCAGAGGTTCTTGCAATTACAGTGGTGAAATCTTTGTCAACTTATGTGTAGTCTGTTTATTAGCAATGAGATTAAGTGGCAGAGGAAGGAAGAGAGCAAAAAGTGGCGGTTTGAAAGAATGGAAATGGAGAGACCCACTAGCTTTTTTCTTTTGCACTACAAGGGAAGAAAAGCGAATAGAGCACTTATCGATGTCAATATAATCAATTATATCCTACAACATAATCCATTTGTTTCAATTTGAAACTTTCGTGATTTTTGAAATGCCATAATTGAATATGGAAGCTTTTCTCAACTTTAAAAAATAATTTGCCCTCTGGTTTATTCTGCTCTTCATGCTGATTTCTCTCACTATTTTTGCTCAATTTCTTCTGTTTCTAGACTTCCATTTTCTCTTCTTGTTTCTTGAACGCAAGAACCTTCTATTTTGTTACCAAGGATTTCATTTCTTCACCCACCCCCCCCACCCCCCTTTGTTTCCTTTCTCCAAAGTTCATTCAACTTCTTGGGTTCCAACACGAAGATCTGGATTGTACTCAGGTTGGATCCTCCTCCTCCCCCCAATTGCTTCAGGTGTGCTAACGTGAGTAACCTTCCATTCTTGGTTTCAATGGTAATGTCCTTCCTCTTCTTCCACAGGCAGCTCCAGCTATCCCTCTTTTCCTTCCAGGTCAAAGTGCTGCTCCAAGATTGGAGCTGTAATACCAATTGATAGAATCTGGACCAGACTCTAAAAACAAAAATGAGTTTATTGAATATTCAAGGTATTTGAGAAACCATGTTCTATCCCCCACTATCATTAGTTGTACATTTTCATCATGCTTGGCACCTGTCTCACACACCTTGGCAGTCTCAACTGAAGATTACAACGCTGGCATCACCATTTATGCTTTTCATCTGCAATTGAGAGACATGATGCAATCTCTAATATACCAGTTGCTAGAAGCTTGATATCTTTTTACAAATAGTAGGGAAGATCTCCTCTGAACACAGCAACAAATTTGCAAAACTTCAACTGTCTTCACCTCTCAAAGCCCAAATCCCCCAATTCTCTCACTTATGACACCTGTCCCACCAGGTCCCCTCCTATTTTTTATGCAAGCATGCATTATTTCTTCAATTTATATTAAGTCTTCTCCTATGCTACCCAACTGACTTTCTTGCTGTCAAACGTTACTAACAGATATCTGACAGTTTGTCTTAAGATGAATGTCATTGTTATCACCTCAGTAGAGTTTTTTGGGTAAGATCCACAGATGGTATCAGTGACTATTAATTTAAGTTGGATCAAATATCAATTTGTTGCTAGTGGTGATTGGTGTCTCCCGTTATTATAATTTCAAATAGTTACATTCAACTACTGAGCGTGAGCTTCCTTTTTCTTGTGTACTTCTGGGAATTGGGTCTGTTTTCCCTATTTTCTTGCCAACGCAGTTGCTTTAGCTGCTTGGTGTGAATCTTGGGACATTTTTTTTCTTGTTACTTTTAGTGATGATATTTTTTTCTTACCAGCCTCAAAACCAGCAGCAAACCCCGTGCAAACATCACTTGCAATCATTTCCACATCAACCTCAGTTTCACCCAGTTCTCCAGAACAATTCAACTATGCACCAAAGTCAGCATGCTGGGCCTTATTCTCATAACCCTCAAAGTGGACCTCCCTCACACCTATCTGAAATTTCTCATGCTCACCAACCAATATCAATATCTCAACACATGAATTGCTTACAACCACTTTCTGGTGGCCTTGTTGGAGGACGCTTGCACATGCTGGTGAGCTTATATGATAGATTTTGTTTTATCAAGCGAGGAGAGTTTTTACAATTCAATATGCTTGTCTATAAGTGTGGTAAGACCAACTTATTCATGCCGTTTTGTCTCTGATTGTTGAGCTAATACTCACTTTACTTTCTTGTATTTTCTCTGATGCCTATCCCTTATATTTTCTGTGGACTTTTTAAAATTTAGAAATAACTCTGAAAGTAGATACTAGTTTGCGATTTCCCAATAGGACTTCATATTAAGGTTTTGCTTTATCTGCCTTGTTATGCGTACTAGTAAGCAATATGGGCACATTACTTTTAAATATCTTTATGATGATATGGGAGGCACTTGAACAAATGGTTTATTTTAATGATATTAGTTGTTTGACATTTCTTTAAACTCCTTTTTCTTTTGCTGAGTTGTATCATGTTGCTTATTTATACAGCCAACAACTCCGGCAAAGTTTTGTGATGAATGTGGTGCTCCATATCTGAGGGAAACATCTAAATTCTGCTCCGAGTGTGGTTCAAAGAGGTTAGGAACATAGAAGGATTGGACAAGTTTTTACAGGTCCATATAGCATTTGTCCTCATCATTTTTTTTTATCAGAGGTGTGTACTCAGGTTTTTTTTATATTGTTAGTATTAGTAGTTCTTTTTTCTTTGAAAAAAATGTATTTAGCCAGAACAAATAGAAAATAATATAGTTTTTACTCGAAAGGTGTGCTCTGGTAAATAGTTGTAGGTTTGCACTTGTGTAAGATTTACGAACCAGAATGACGAACTTCAAGAAGCCGTAAAATTGACTAGTTTGTTTTTTTTTTTTGGCCTTTTGCTGTTTCAGTATTAGGACAGTCTAACTAAATATTTTTCATTAATTAACCACTGTGGATCGTTCGTATAAATGAAACTTTATTATATTACATTCTTTTGGTTTCACTTTCAATGGTGATCAATGCTAACTTGGTTGAAATACGAAAATTACTTGGTACATAAATTCTTAGAAGCATGACAGTATGAATTGAAAACCATAATGACCCTTGAATTCGGCTTATCAAATGTTCTTTATAGATTGAATATTTTCTTAACCTTAAGAAACATCACAGTTCTGTAAGTTAATTTATGAATAAATTAACTTACAGAACTTAATGCTATCAAATCGTTTTTAGAAGTTATTTGTGTTCATTTTTAAAAAATCTAATTTTTAACTAATGAATAAGTTAATTTTTATTTATGAAGAAGTTGATTTTATTTATTTATTTTAGAAGTACGTTTTTTCAAACCTATCATGAATACCAATTTTATAGTTTGTTTAGTTAATTATTAACCCACATTATCGTTTTCCTCGGATGTCACCTGAAGGAACTACATTACACTGATTGTTTTCTTTTATTTGGGTGCATTGCTTCGTTTTTATGTAATTAATGCATGAATTTAACAAGAGCCAACAAGATGCTATACACAACTTCAGTGTTGGAACAAAATAATTTAGAAGATTCCACAATAGTTTTGGTCCAACCATAAAATCCAATCAACACCTTTAGCAAGAAATCCTACCCTAAAGTTTCAATGGCTTTCTTGATATCATTTTCCATAATCAAATTTCCAGCAAAGCACTTTTTACACAGATGACTAACAGCTTCTGATCCTAGAACAATGCAATCTGTGTTATTCCACCTTCGATAAAACCTTTATGATTTTCTGATATGAACTCAGGAACAAAGATTGTCTCTATCAAATTTTATCTTCATGATAATCTTGAATTTGAAATTGGCTAAGACAATGACAAAAAAGTTCTCTATTTTATCACCACCACGTTGGAATTGTGGTTGGAAATAATCCAAACCATCTTGAAAAAAATTGCAAAACGGCTTTAACATCAATAGAAACTAGATTCCAAAATTTATGATAAAAGACACCATCAAAATCATTAGGACTTGGGGAACTTCGAGCTTATAAGGAGAGAACAACTGTGTAACTTCTTATATAGTTGGAACAATAAGTAATTCAACATTATCATGATCAGTGATTGTAAATAGGAATACAACATGGCAAGGAGTGCATCACTTTGAAAATAATCTAGAAGCCTTTTCAAATGTTGCAAAGCAAGACATAATATCATGATCAAGAAAGGACCGTTCCAATCACAAGGGAGGTAAGGAAAGTAAGATTTTACCTCTCATTTACAATAATGTTATAGATCCTTTTCATTTTGTAATTTTCAAATTTTGTGACCAAATTAGAGAGAAGATTCGTGTCATTATCAGAAGTAGAGACAGATTTTAGATTTTGTTTTTAAAATTCAAAAGTGGTGTCCAAAATAAAGTTTCAAGTCTTTTATTTGTTTGGTCATCCAAAACTTAAAGGAAGTCTATGTTTTTTTTTGATAACTTTGAACGAATAAAATTATTTTGATAATTGTGGGAAACTTGTTAGTTTTCTTTTAAGAGTATAATCCTTGAAAACAATTTATTGGCTAAAAAGGGAAGATGAATAGAATTTAATATTGATTTTGAATATTTTCATAAGATGATTGGTCAATAATGTTATGAGATGATTTTTTATAATTTGTGAAATGTTTGCACTTGTATAATAGACGAAGCAATTAAATTTGATCTTTAGGCTCGTTTACATTAACATTTGTTAGGTATAGTTCAACTTTATAAATGATAAAGGGTTCCATTAACCAATTAATTTAACAAATATTCTTTGTATTTTTTACTTACAAGTATATAAATTCACTCTTAATTTCATTTATCTCCTTATGCGATAGAGAACACAAATATTTGTTTTAAGTGAGTCACTAATACTACTAATGGATATTCTATATTTGTCACTCAAGATCAAAAGAATTGTATTAGATACAATGATTACGCTCAAAAGAAAGAATATACGAATAAACACTCCTTGTTGAGAGAAATCTTTAATGGTGAAGGTTTTACAAATATTTGTTAAGATCTTATACTTGTCCAAAATTATTAGAGTATCTCTCTCTAAATAGTAAAAGAAAGCTTGTAAAAAACAATATAAACTAGAAGAAACTTGAAATTCTAAAAGACAAGAATATTAAAAGTCTAAGAAAATGAAAGTTAGACGTACAAACTATAGAAATCATACAAGACTTGTGGAAAGAGCCCACTCCAGTTAAATTTGTTCTTGACTTGCTGTATTTTCAAAATTTGCATAATTTTGCTAAAGGAGATTTGGTGTGTGCTAAGGAGATTCATCATGCTTGATTGCTCTTTGCCTATTTTTATACATTCATCCACCTATACAAGGAAAATTAATCAATATCAATGAAAATGTATACAACTAAGGTCATTTCTTATTTTCCTCTCAATCATTTACGATTTTCAATAAATTTTCATCAATAATAAATAGTGTACTCAGTAAACTCGTCGTCACTGTACATACACGAATGGTAACAACTTCAACAAAAATAACAATAAATGTAACACTGTTTTTAGTAAATACAAATTATGTATCGTCATTCCTGATTGTGCTTGTACCAAAGCACGACAAAATGAATCATTTCATTTCCATTATCATTGGTGAGGAAGTAATTGTAACAAAACAAATATGAACCTTGATTCCTCTCTGTTAAGGACCTTCTACATGCCCACACTCGCACATGTGTTACATTTCCTTTTCAAACAACAGCTAAATGGCTTTATCCTCTGAAACATTGCATTCAGGGGGAAAGTAGAACCAACCAAATAAATACAACGCCTACAGGTTCAGGTGAAATGAGAGGGGAATTATTGTTGCATTTTCTTTTTGTTCAGTTGTTATTTAGCAGACAAAGAAAAAAGAAATCTAAAGATGCAATTCATCATAATCTTTTATTTTTGGTCTCGTCCATTTTTTCTCTTTGGATTCCACAGCTTACATTAATGTCCTGTGGTCCATTTTTTCTTGGATTCCATCTCTCACATCATATGAGCTCTGTAGACAGAATTTGTTGGGTTTGTATAGATTGAATTTCTTTATGCTAACAACTTGTGTAGCACTATTCCCTGTTCACTATAGGATTTAAATGCATCCACCACATTCACCGAATATAGGAGTGAGATTCATGATAGTATAGTCAAAAAAGATACTCACAAGCATTATAGGTGCGGAAATACTCCAATAATGTAGTGGTATTATTTTGGCACATTGTCCCATTTAGTTGTTCATTCTCTGTGCCTTTTAAGGAATAAACGACCATTTTAGTCTCTAGAGTGTATAATACTATTACATCAGTAAAACAATAAATCGTTCTTGAATCTAGTAACCTTGAAAAATGAGACAACCTCTTCTCAGCCCAAAGCTTTTAATGCCAAAAATAAATAAATAAATACAAATATACACCGGATCTTTAGACAGTATATGTCTTCGTTGGCTACAAGATTGGGAGAGAAGAGAAACCTGAATATATATCTCCACCCATTGGAAAGGTTCACAAGTTTCTAGCTCTAGACATTTTGGATCCATGTCATCTAGAAGCAGCTTGCACAAAGCTTAACAAAGGAGACCGTATCAGGTTGCCTATCACGCCTCAGCTTCCAAACAAGTGAACAACCTGATAATAATTCACACCTGATAATCAGCCTGTTCCATGTTATAGCTTAAATATGTAGAAATATGGAAGCAAACTATCTTAGACTTGCCTATTTAATTAGCAACATTAAACTCAATTCAATTATAATCTCCAAGCAAATACATTGATTTGTTAGATTAAAGTAAGCATTACCTAACATTAATGGTAATGCTGACAGTTAAAAATAAAAATTACATTCGAACCGTATGAACTGTGATGAAAGATTTTAAGAGTAAATTCATTTTCTCATAAGATGGAGAAGCTTTCGTACAGGAGCCAATATGTAATAATTTAATAAAGCGACTTAAGATCACGACTATGGTTGCATGTGTAAATATTAAATTAATGAAATGCTAAGAAAGTATCATACACCTTCCATGTCTAAGTGGTGAAAAGGGCATTCCCCTATGGCTGAACTCTTCTACGTCCACCAATTAAAGATTTGCTGCTCTCCGAAAATCAGTGCCTGATTGGGAAGCACTAAAGCTTGCGCAATGTTGTAACACAGCTGTAGAAGAAATGCACTGTAACAAAAGGAATAAGACTCTAAGACAACTTGCATCAACTATGAAACTTGATACGGAAATAAATCTAAGTATATAGAAGAATAGTGTCCAGTACTTATGAACTTACTAGTTATAATATTAGCCATTTGGTTTCATACCATCAAAACATCACGTTATGGTTCTCTCTTGATTATCACATGAGAACATGATCATTGATGTGCAAGTCCCAGATGCCCAGGATTTACATCATAAAAAGTCCAGTGTCTTGAGAATGAGATTGCATCAATTAGAACACCCAGTTGCCTTTATATAATAACACATCAAATTCATTTCAACGATGCTATTGAACACTTGAATAAAATGAAGGAATCTAGATTGTAAACCAAGTGCGTAAAACATGTTTTCCCTCTCAACAGTGTACAGAAGGAACTGTTATGTCAATAGTCCTGGAAATTAGGCCCCTCCTCATCATATCATCATGAAGTGTCAGAGCTTCATTGATGTTTCCTAGTTCATGATACTTTCTCAATAGATAAATACAGAGAACTTGATCAGGAATAATGCCTTTGTCGAGCATCTCATTTAGGAATGACTTTGCCTGTTGTAGTTGACCATAACGAGAAAACCCCCAAATAAGTGAAGTATACGCATGCAGATCTAGCTCCATACCTATTTCAACCATTTTATTTCGCAAACTCAAAGCTTCTTCAGGATTTCCATGCTTCATATTGGCATCAATCAAAGAAGTGTAAACTAATTTATCTGGACTAATTCCCTTATCCAGCATCTCATTGAACAACTCCTTGGCTTCTTCAACACAATCACTTTTACAGAGACCATCAATCAGAGATGTATAAATCATAATATTAGGTTGCAAACCAGTTAGAGTCATGTGCTCTAAGTAACTAAGAGCCTGTTGAACTAAACCTTTTTTGCATAAACCATCAATTAGTACACCATATGTTACTACTGTAGTCTTGATGCCTAATTCTAGCATCTTCTGTATTAGATTAACAGCCTCTGTGGTTTTTCCAACCTTAAAATATGCATCCATAAGGGTTGTATATATATAACTATTTGCAGTCAGACCACAATCCATCATTTCACGAATTACAGCCTCAGATTCTTCTATATTATTGTGTTTGCAGAGGCCCCATATTTTAGTTCCATACAACAACACATCTGGTTTGAGGTTTTTCTTGTTCATTTCCTCTAAGATATACATGGCCTTCTCCATCATAGTAGCCTTGATATATCCGTGGAAAAGGGAAGTATAAATCTGCTGATTAAGAGTCCATCCAGCTTTCAACAATGCCCCAAATAATTCTTCTGCTTCTCTCATTCTTCCATCTTCACAAAGACCATCAAGTAATGCAGTGTAGGTGACAATATTTAAGTTCACCCCAGCCTGCTGCATCTCACTTGCCAGTTTAAACGCTTCATTGAGATCGCCAATTTTACAATTTGCATCAATCAGAGAGGTATATGTAAACTCATTGGGTCGAAGATCCACCCGTATCATGTCAACAAAAAATTTATTTGCTTCCAGTATCATGCCTGCCTTGCAAAATGCATCAATTAGTGTACTATAAGTTACAACATTTGGCTGCAACCGTCTTTGCTTCATCTCATGCAGATAGTTAAAAGCTTGAGGAATTCTTTCAAATCTACAAAAACAATTAATAAGAGAATTGTATGTTATCACATCTGGTTCACATCCTGCATCTTTCATTTCCTCTAATACAATAACTGCTTTGGTTAATAGTCCTACCTTTCCATAACCATCAATAAGAGAATTATAAGTGACAATGTCTGGCACAAGACCTGTACCTTTCATTTCTTCAAACAAACTACTAGCAATTTCTAAGTCCCCTTCTCTGGCCAAACAGCCAATCACTGTATTATACGTAAAAACCGAAGGACAGAGGCCAGCCGCAACCATGTCCTTGAAAAAACTTAATGCCAATTTCCCTTTGTCTGATTTTGAAAGCCTGTGAAGAAGCTCATTACAAGACCTCACTTTGGGCAGAACCCTAAACTTGTTCATCTTCCAAAAGCATTGCCTAGCCTCGTCAAGCATCCCTAAATCCACTAAAACACTAAACAAAGTATCAAACACTCCAAACCCAGGCCTACAAACATTCCTCGTAGACCACAACATATCAAAGAAGTCAACCCCCGGAAACTCCCTCCCCAACAAAATCCATTCCCTAATTACATTTCTTGCATCAAGATAAAACCTCCCACAAAACAAAATGTGAGCCAAAACGCAATAAGACTCCGCGGCATGGCGAAACCCGGCTCGAGCCCCTGCCTCCTTAAAGAACTTAAGGGCTGATTTTGGGTCCCCTTTGAGCTTCACCAAAGCTACAGACACCCAAACGGGTGCCAATGCCGAATCAAACATGTGGGGACCGTCCTGTAGCAAGAAACTACGCATTGATTCGGAAGCGATGTCATCAGATGAAGATTTAGAGACAAATGGGTATCTCATAACACACAGAAAGCTGGTGAACCAAATCATAGGGCGAGCAAAAATTGAATTTTTAGAGGAGAGGAATGAAGGAGTGAAGAAAAGGGGAAAAGGGTTTTGAAGGGATGAGGAACAGGAGGAGCTTACTCGCAGTGAGGCCATGCCACGGATGTTGCGCGCAAAAAGCAACATGTTTAGTGAAAACAACTTCAAGTGGGTTTTGATCCTTCATATTGGGGTTTGAAATTGACAAAGTAGGAAGCGTTTCATTGCTAGTATTGATGGAAGAAGAATGAATGAAATAATGCTATTAGGGTTTAAGGAAGATACAGGAGAAAGACCATTCCGCCATTTGTTCTGTTCAGTTTCATACTCAATTTTAATTCACCTTTTTTTTTCAAAAATAAACGTGTGAGATTATCGGACTAGTTTTTGGAATTAAAAAATGTCAAATAAATAATTAACATCAAATTATTGTGATTTTAATCGTTGATATTATATATATAACTACTCTAAAGATATATTTTAGGGATAAATTTCTATTTGAAAAGGCTACCAAAAACCATATTTATGCAATCAATTTTAAAAGGTTCTAATTGGGTTGTTTAGTTATTGATTAGGATTGTTAAGAGTTTTATTTTGCGATAAGGTTTCATAAATAGTTTTTAATTTAAATTAAAGAAGTAATTTAAAATATAAAGTAATTAGTAGCTAAAATTTTAATAGGTAATGTTTGTATTAATTTATAAATTATGATATGTTTTTTTAGTAAAAATAAAAGTATTTTAAATATCAATGATTATTTATTTTTTATCTTTTAATTTATAAAATAATATTTAATTTAATTATTATAGTTATTAAAATATTTTTTTCTCTAAATTAATTGCTATTAAATAATTTTATTGTAACAATATAAAAAAAATTATATATTATTTCCTCATGATATGTTTATATATTTTTAAATGATATTTTCTTTGAATTATTTTTCTATAAAAAAATTCAAAAAGTGTGAAGCTTACACAAGAGCAACCATTTTTCTTATCAAGCATATATCTAAGGGATGCATAGAAGATTTCACGCATATAACAAAGATCATATCTTAGCAAAAGATATGCAACAATAGTTATTTTTAAAATTAGGTTGTTAATAGTCATTTCTAAAATTAGGGTTGCCAATGCGGTCAGGTTAGCTTGCCTCCTTTTAAATAATGCGGATTCAATCTATTGACCCACCATGCATAAGGGATGACTCGCGTATAAAAGTTAAAATTTTCTTAAAAAAAAATATCAATCCACTTTTAGTATATATAGAAAATAAAAGTTGGAGGAAACACTTTTGTATTTTTTTTATTAGGGTGTTTTTTTCCTACACCCCATAAAAAGAGAGAAAAAATACATTATAGAATTATCTCGCTAAAATTAGATGAGACAGCCAAAACAATAAAGTAAAATTGAATAAATGTATAATCTATGAATAAGTTACAAAACTAAGGACCATAAAAATTAATATATAATTTTTAGGTTACCTAATAAATTAAAGATGTTTAATAATTTAAAACAAAAACGAATATCAGAACCAGAATAAATATAAACATACTCATTATGTGTGTCGGATCCTTAGTTGGTAGGGTTCTAGGATCTTGTAATTTGAAGTTTTGTATAAGGGTTGAGACACTCCTAAAGTGTCTCTTTTTATTTTATTTATTCTTTGCTGATAAAAATAAAAAAATAAACATACTCATTATTATCCTCTTATTCAATTTAAAAATAAAATATTATCTTTTTTATATTCCCATCATGTGAAATTTCGGATCAAAATCGAAATAAGTCTATACAATACCAAAATAAAAAGGTTCATTTATCTTACTAGTTAAGATGTATATAAAATGTAAACTCATTCTATCAAATTCTATCTGTATTGTATAAGATGAATCGGATTAATTTTTTTAATACACTAAATTATAATTGATTTGTATAAAAAAAACAGTGGTTTCAAATTTGATAAATTTAATCTTACCCGACCACATAAAAATGTTAGTTTTCGATTAATTTTATTGTATACAAAATAATTTTATGATTTATTATATAAATATTGTGAGGAAATAATTCATATCATTAGAATTCCAATCTATTTAAAGGAATATTTGGCATATTTTTTTATATCTTTATTATATTAAAAAATATATAACTTTAATATGTTATTTTTATAATTTAAATTTTTATGTTTTCGCATTTTTTTATATTAAACTACATATAACTTTAATATGTTGTTTTTATAATTATTTTTTTTATAAAGTTTTCGTGTTAGGCATCACTATGCAACTTGACATCTCAGCTAAGTTGACACCTCAAGAAACAACAATCATCTGCCATCACATGAAAAAAAAATATTATTAAAAAAAGAAAAAAGAAAGAAAATACAAAAATATGGGGGGACTAGACCAAAACCCATATGTTAACACAAACGATACATAGGTAGATTATACCTATTCATAAAGAATTCTAAGAACAGACTAACTGGGAGTCTATTATACCAATGAAAAGATTCTCTATGAATAAATCCTAAATTAGCCAACTTATCAGCACACGCATTCCCTTCACGAAAAATATGAGTTACCCTAAACCTAATTGTCCCACAAAAATTAAGACAAGTATTCCATCGATTCTGAAGCATCCACGGAACATTAGTCCTAGCAGTAAACGCAGCACAAACCAAGGCAGAATCACATTCAAGCCAGACATTAGTAAGTCCCATTTTTTGAGCTTCCTCCATAGCATGTATAACTCCATAAAACTCAGCAACCAAAGCAGTTTGAACATCAAGAAACGCTGAAAAAGCACCAATAAATTCTCCCATACTCCCACGAAAAATACTTCCACAAGTAGCAAGACCAGGATACCCCCTAGCAGCCCCATCAGTATTAATTTTGACCCAGCCTGGTGAAGGAAATTCCCATCTAATAGGAAGAGGACGAAGAACTTTACCACTACGAGTCTTAATACCGAAAAACTTAATCACGTTGAAGTCCAACATATCATTCTTCATTGAAGCTTTAGACGAATTTCCCACTAGACAAGTTAAATCTTTAATTATCGAAATAGCCTTAGAAACCCCAATCTTATCCTGAAATCTAGCATAATTCCTCATACGCCATATCATCCATATAGAAAAGGTTATCACCGCAAGCTTAATCAATTTAACCAAAGGACTACCATCACTCTTAATAAAAGAAAGTAGATCATCCTTATTAGAGAAATGAAAAGTAAGAAAAATTTGTCGTACCCAACTCCAAATATGCAATGCGTTAGAACATTCAAAAAATAGATGTTGAATAGATTCCTCTTGCTTTTCACAAAGCGAACACATAGAACATATATGCAAACCCTTATTCTGAATATGTTGATCTGTAGGAAGTCGCCCATGAAAAATTTTCCAGAGTACTAGAGTTTTGGAAGGCGGAATAGATGAAGACCAAATGAATTTACCCCAACCACCTGGAACTCCTGGTTCCAAGAAAAAAGTCCTAGCCGATTTAAGAGTGAAACTCATTTAGAATCCAATTAGGAATATCCTGTTCCTCTCTAATCATGATATGATTAAAACAAAGAGGCATCTGCTGTAAAGAGAAGGGAATATTCCAATCACAACCTGTCCAAAATTGAGAGACTGTATCCGGAATGCTAACACCAATAGATAACCCTGCAATATTTGCTAAAGAAGTAGTAGAGCACCATTTATCATTCCATAAATTAATAAAAGAACCTGTACCAACAGTCCAATAAGTATAGTCAAGTATGGTAGAATAAAATTGCTTAATTCCAGGCCAGAGAGAGGAAGATCTATAAACCGTTTGAAATTCATATTTTGATTTAAGAACCCTGGCTTTCAAGAGTAAAGACCAAGGTTTGTCGCTATAAGCAAAGTTCCAAGCAAGCTTAAGAAGATATGCATTATTTTCATGATGGAGATTAATGATATTCAAGCCTCCATCCTCAAGAGGTGAACTAATTTTCCCCCAATTAACGGTAGCAATACCTTTTTTCAGAATATCACCAGTCCAAATAAAATTCCGACACCACTGCTCAACTTGCTTAATAAGTGAAACAGGCCACTTATACATATTAAAACTATAAGCTAGAGATCCAGTAATCACTGTATTGACAAGCTGAATTCGACCCATCATGCTAAGAGATTTACCTTTCCAAGATGCTAGCTTCAATTTAACTTTATCAGCCAAAGGTTGAAGAAACCGACACTTTGGACCACCAACAAAGATAGGCACTCCTAAATAATGGAAAGGCAAACAACCATGACTACAGGAAATAATATTTTGAATTTTGGTGACAAATCTTGGAGAATTATCCATGGTGAAGAAACTACTTTTAGAGTTATTAATATATTGGCCAGAAAAATCACCATATGTTTTAAGAAAAGAACTCAAATTTCTAAGAGACTTAATATCCCCCTACAAAAAATAAATATGTCATCAACATACAAAATATGAGAGGGAGTGAGATAACCGTGCGGACTGGCCATATTTAAAATCTTCTTATCATCCACAAGCTTAGAGAGACCTCTACTAAGAACTTCCTCTGCAAGACAGAAAAGTAAAGGAGACAATGGATCACCTTGTCTTACCCCTCGACTGCAAGGAAAAAAACCCACCAAACTACCACTTATTCTTATAGAAAGCATAGCTGAACGGAGAATTGTACTAATCCAACCGACAAATGAGGGGTGAAAACCAAAGTGTTTTAAAACTAATAATAAGAACTTCCAACTTAGAGTGTCAAAAGCTTTATGAATATCAACTTTGTAAGTCACATTACCTCCTCTAACCTTTTTAGAAAGCAGGTTAATAGCTTCAGAAGCAATACTAATGCAATCCTGAATCTGTCTACCCTGCACAAATCCATATTGATTAGGAGAAATGATTCTAGCAGCCACAAGTGCAAGCCTATCCGCCAGTATCTTGGAAATAATCTTAAACTTGAAATTAGCAACAACAATTGGCCTGTAATCTTTAATGGAATCAGCACCCTGAACCTTTGGAATAAGAGATACCACATTACTGTTCATTCCAGGGAGAACCCAGTTTTGTTTAAAAAATTGTTGAACAGCATTGCAAACATCTGTCCCAATAATTTCCTAGCAAGAATGATAGAAAACACCACCAAAACCATCAGGACCAGGAGCACTATTACCGTTAAGATTAAAAACAACATTTTTAATTTCAGAGAAATCTGGACACTTAATCAACATCATATTCTCCTCAGAGGAAACCATCATAGGAATATAAGTACCAATAAAATCTTCCATATTATCAGTATGCAGAACATTAGAAATAGACTCAGCATAAAGTTTTTATAAAAGTCCAAAATATGATCCTCAATGATTTTAGGATCCTCCGTAACCTCATTATCAATCCGTAGACGATGAATCCCATTAGAATTATATCTCCTTTTGACCACCGCATGGAAAAAAGCAGTATTTCGATCTCCATCCTTGAACCATAACATCTTAGCCATTTCTTTCCAAAACAAATATTGACAGTGAAGAGCATGATCAAGCTCCTCCTTAGCAATCTTTTCTTGACAGAGAAGTCCATCACTATCACACAAACTAGCAGTCTCTAAGCTTTTTTGAATACCAAGAAGGATGCCCTGCTTAAGAAGAACTTCATTATGAACATTACCAAAAGAATTTTTATTCCAGTCACGAAGCTCAAGTTTCAACCTTTTTAACTTATGTTGCAAGATAAACATAGGACAACCAACAACCTGATTAGCCCAAGAATCATGAATAAGCTTTAGACACGAAGTGTCCTGAAGCCACATCGAAAAGAAATGAAAATTGCTAACCTTCCGCAAAGAATTACTAGCAAGACTAGCAACAATAGGAGAATGATCAGAACAATTTTTAACAAGAACCTGATAAGAACAAGATTCTCATTCATCTAGACACACTCCATTACATAAAGCCCTATCCAGTCTTCTGTGAATTCTATGCAACCCTCTCCCTCCGTTACACCAAGTATAACAAGATCCAGTAAAAGGCATACAAGAAAGATCATTAGTATTAATCCAGTCCAGGAATTCATTACAAGAAACCTGATTAGGAGCCACCCCCCTTTACAGTCATCCGCCGAGAGCACAGCATTAAAATCTCCCAGAATACACCAAGGCCCTGTGAAGAAACTAAGATCCCTCCATAAAAATCGTCTAGACAAGTATGTGTTAGCACCATAAACACCTGCAAAGCTAAAACTTTTATCCTGCAGACGACAAGTTACAGAGATAAATTGATCATTAACCAAGAAATTTTGGACAAGATTAGGAACCGAAAAACACCAAAGCTTAGCAACTTTATTAACAATAGGAGACGTAGCCACCAAATGCATATTAACATATTTGAAAAGGACGTCGAAAGCATTAGTGTACGACATCATGGGTTCAGCAAGAAAAACCAGGAGAGGTTTATGTAGGTTAAGTAAACTAAGCAACATCTCCACAGTTTTGTGGTTCTCCAATCCTCTGACATTCCAAAAAAATGAAGAGACCTTCATTATGACGTTGTAGAGAGAACTACCTTAGCAGTTTTCCTGGATTTACCAGTCCCCTTAGGTGGTCTCCCTGGTTTTCTTTTAGTGCGAACTGTTTCCTCCCCATTATCATTGTCATCCTCCTCCATGTCATTAGAGTCAGTCCAAAATTTTGAAACAACCTGATTTTCAATATGATCAAAATTAATTCCAACAATGGTAGGCGGAATAGTTGACGCTCCAATATGAGAATCAACTCCCACATCTGTAGTTTCCAAACCATCAAGAGAAGAAAAGTGATTTTGAAGGACCAACGATATTGCTTTAACATCCCCAAGATATTTAGCCTTTCGAGGGGAGGGATGAGACGACTGAGATGGTACAGTCACAATAGCAGAGACCTCCACATTAGGAACTTGTGCATTAGTGGGAGTGGACAACCCCTGCTTGCGTGAGGACCTATCATGATCTGAAGCATCCTCAAGAGGAGGCATATCTGCAAAAACATCCTCCCCTCCACCTGTTTCATCAACTTTCAACTTATCAATGAGGCCTTCCACGAGTTTTGTCTCTGGATCTTTTTTCCTATATTCTTTACGTTGTTTAGGAATCACGGTCCTCCCTTGGTCCCGTTCATCAGAAGATGCCTTCTGAGAAGGTTTATGTTGAGGCCCAAGAACACGACCCTGGTCATGGATCGCCCGACACTGAGCAAGCTCGTGCCCAATCATCTTACAATGAGAGCAAAAAGGAGGGAGCCATTCATATTCCACACCAGCTACAAAAGCAAAGTCTGGACGTTCAACCAAAAGTTGATCGGAGAGAGGGGATAGAAGATCAATATCCACCAACACTCTAGCAAACACACCCCTATTCTTTCTCATAGTATGCTCATCCAAAGACAAAGGAGTACCAAGGCCTCTAACGATGGAATATATTGTATTTGGTTTCCAATACTCCAAATGCAAATGGTAGATTCTAACCCATGTCTGAGTTTTGGTATTCTTCATGGTAGCTGGGACAAAGTCTTTTGTCCAGGCAAACAATCTCAATAAACCAGGAGATAACTTGAGGGAACCCATTCCGAGGGCCCATCTCATGTCTTCTATAGAAGCGAACTCAAACTCATAGAAACCCTTTCCAAGAGGAATTGCTTTCCATGGTCCAAGAGCTTTCCACACCGGCTGCAACAATCCAGGTGTGTGAGAGGTTTATCCCCCTTAGATAGAATAACCCGACCATGGAGATGGGTTTTGCAATCCTCAAGACCAGCCAAGTAATCTGCCTCATCAATCTGGACAGCAATCATGTCACCCTTAATAAAGGGGTAGGTAGTTGGGACAAAGGAATGTCACATGTATTTCTCAAAGCCTGAGCAAAAGTCTTCCTTTGACCGGACATGGAATATACTTTATAATTTAATTGTTTTATGTTTTCAGATTTTTATTATATTAAAGTATATATAACTTTAATATATGTTATTTATACTTTATACCTATTCTATATATAGGGGATTTCCCTAAACTGACATTTTATTTTATTTCAATTTGATCCTTATATTTTTATTTTATTTCATTATTTTACAAATATATGACAAGAGATATTTTTGTGAGCAGTTTTAATTTTATATCTTAAAGGGAGACTAACAGAATTACACAATTGCATATTTTTCCATCCATCTTATTTTTATCCCATCAAACGTCTTTTTTGTTTTCAGGAGTTGTAGTATCATTCAAGAACCACGAAATCAATCAGTAAGTATTGTTTTTCAATTATAAAATAGAAGATGGATATGCAATGTGTGAATTTAATTTTTTTTAATTGATGTATGCATGTATTTGGCACTATATGATGATAATAAAAAAATTATTAAAGAAAATACCAAAACAAAAAACCATAGAGTTTTATTTATTGAATAGAAAATTAAAAGAAAAAAAAAGCATTATAGATAAAAGTGCTTGATGAGAATAATAAACATAAATATATATAAATGATAAAAATAAAAAATGCGGATACACAAAGGCTCTGTGTCCACTAATTATTTATAATTTTCACACATCATGAATGTTAAATTTTAAAAAATAAAATGAAAAGTGGTATAACAAATACTAAAATCAATTCAATATTAATTGCCTCCATAAAAATGAAATAGGAATTAATAGGTAAAAAATCAAGAATAATAAACAAATATATTAAAATATAAGAATGATAATAAAATAAAATAAAATAAGATATAAATTTAAAATATTAAGTTAACAGAAGTAGCTTACAAGTTAAAAGATGATAAAATAAACTACTTTAATATAATTAACAATTTTTTTGTCTCAATAACACTAACTTATTATTGGAAAGTGAGATACTAACTAATTTTTCTGTTGGACAAACTAGATTATAATTAACCAAATAAAACACTAGTTAATATACTTTTATTTTATTTTTTTTTAGAAAATTTTAAAAATCGGATCATTATGAAAGTGAAGCAATTATTTTTTATTAAATAAAGTATGGTAACTATAATACAATAATTATAATGAACATTATTTAATATACATATTATAAAATAGTTGTAAAGTCGTGGTATGAGTTAATTATATATCATAACTTAAAAAAATAAAATTGGCTACTTTTAAAGGAGAGAATTTTTTTTTAAGACCCGATGATATAAATCATGCACTATTTTATATTTATTTACTTCAAAACTAACATTTAACGTGTGAGAAGTTAAAACAAACAACATGAAGTACAATTTTGTAAGTTTTCCACAATGAATTACATGTGAGGGCCCATAATTAATACAGTTACACAAAATGAATCCTTAATCTTTATACTCATATAACAATATATATACATTATTCTATTTTATTGCGATTTGATAAAATAAAATCTAATACATTTTAAGAAAATATCAATACAAACTAATCATATAAAAATCCTTATATCTTGTCTAATATTTTTCTAACTTTATCGAATCCTGCGCATTATTCTTAAAGATATAAATAAATTAGTGCAATATATACGTAAATTACACAAATATCATATCTCAAAAGAGATTAATATAATATGTGTATCTATATAATAAGACAAGATAATTGTGAAGGGTAAAAATAATAACTAGATGAGAGTATCTCTCTTGAAAAGAAAAAGCATCATGATTTTATACATGCGTAAGATATTTCCATTATTTAAAAAAAAATCAATGATAAATATTTGAATAGATAATACGAATATTGAGTTAGGAAGGAATATTTTATGGATTTAATTGGTAAAAAAATATATATTTTCGTTTTCAAAGAGCAATCAAATGATAAGTTAGTTACTAATATGTAATATATTGTAATATCTAATAAGAATGATAATTATATTTAAGGGTGGAGATAACAGACATTTGTTATTTTGATAAAAAAAAATTGAGATGTCGACATGTCAGATACTTAATATTATGTTTATATTTTTATAGTTAATATTATGTCAGCATCTTTATATGTTTTACCCTAAAAACTTAAATATATCATTAACAAATAATATAAAATAAAATAAAATATCTATAAATTATAATTGAAGATATAATTAAGTTTTATTTCCAGATATTCTTATCATTAAAAAGTCCAAGAAAACTAATATAAATATGAAGAGAGGCAAAGTTAAAAGGTACACAATTCCATTACTTACAAATTGAGTTCCGATTAGGTATTTCAATCTCAGAAGGTTAGTCTCTAATAAATTTATATTTAAAATATAGAGACAATGATATATTGATACCCTCTGATAATATAATACACATTTGACGTTGCAAACTTGGCAATGATATGATAGGGTGAGATTGCACGGGAATGAGCAGCACGAGTTTCAAAATAAGGTAAAAAAGAATATATATTTTTGATAACAATCGGTGTAATATATTTTTTTTACTCAGAATGACCCATATTATACCGGTTAAGTCATTTAACCAATGTAATATATGACCCATATTAAAAAAATGATTTCTTTTTCATAAAGAGTAGGTGGGTCATAAACGTGTGGCTAGGTAACCAATTTTGGTAGGGTTATTACATCAGTTAAGTCATTTAACCGATGTAATATATGGTTTTTATTAAAAAAAATTGATTTTTTTTATGAAAGAGTGGGTGTCCATAAACGTTACGTATGTAACCACTTACAGACACACGGGTAACCAATTTTGCGTGTGTCAGTATATGTGGAGGAACTTGTGGCTAGGTAACCACTTCTGATAGGGTTATTACACCGGTTAAGTCATCTAACTTCTAACCGATGTAATATATGGTTCTTATTAAAAAAAAAATGATTTTTTTTCATGAAGAGTGGATGACCATAAATGTCATATAAGTAACCACTTACACACAGGTAACCAATTTGGCGTGTGCTATGAGTCATGTATTATAATATAGAGTCAGTGTCACATCCTCACTAAATATCATGTCTGTCGCGTCAATTAATACCACAGTGTCAAGTCTTTGTTAGTGGTAGATGTTGTTAATAAAACATATTTCTAAAATATATACCTAAATTTTGATTTATGAAAAACGCTGAGAAAATATCCTTAATTATCACGTGTTTAAAATGTTTTCCTGCCGCCAATTTCACTCCCTCCATGCTTGACTCTTCAATAACAAGATTTCATTCTTTATAAGGAAAGACAATCCTTTGTGTTCTTTGTTCTTTAAAACACAAATCATCGTACTCTGCCGTAACAAACATGAACTGGGTTCGTGGAGACTCACTCGGCCATGGAACTTTCGCCACCGTCAACATCGTCGTCCCTGCAAACGGCTTCACTTTTTTCCCTTCTCCAGTCGCCGTCAAATCCTCTGTTTCCCACAACGCGGATTTGCTAAAAAACGAAAAGGAGATACTCTGTCGCCTTGGCTCTTCCCCTTACATCATCAACTGTTTCGGTCACGATCACACCGTCGAGAACGGCGAGGAGTTCTACAACGTCTTTCTCGAACAGGCCGCCGGAGGTTCCCTCGCCGATCAGGTCAAGAAACATGGCGGAAGCCTCCCGGAGCCTTTCGTGCGGCGATGCACAAGGTCCATCGTGGAAGGGCTGAGACATATTCACGAGCACGGTTTTGTTCACTGCGACGTGAAGCTTCAAAACGTTCTCGTTTTCCACAACGGCGAGGTGAAAATAGCAGACTTCGGGCTCGCCAAGGAGAAGGGGGAGAAACAGGGGAAGTGCGAGTGCAGGGGAACGCCGTTGTTTATGTCACCGGAATCGGTGAATGACAATGAGTATGAGCCGCCGGCAGATATTTGGGCCCTGGGATGCGCCGTGGTGGAGATGGTGACAGGAAAACCGGCGTGGGATGTTGGCGCGGGATCGAGTATTTGGTCATTGTAGATTCGGATTGGAGTGGGAGAAGAATTACCAAAGATTCCAGAAGATTTGTCGGAAGAGGGGAAGGACTTTTTGAGAAAGTGCTTTGTTAAGGATCCCACGAAGAGGTGGAGCGCTGAGATGCTTCTCAAACACCCTTTCGTCAAAGTTGACTCATTTTCGTTTGATAAAGTTAATGAGCCGTTACCGCCGCCGTCACCAAGTACCCACTTCGATTTTCCTCACTGGGCTTCCACCGTAACGGCTTCGTTCCCGTCTTCCCCGTATTCCGACGAGTGGTCTGGGTGGTCGTGTTCGCCGGAGAGTCGTATCCGGCAGCTTGTTACCGATAAGAGACCGGAGAATTGGTCAGAATCGGATGGGTGGATGAGCGTTAGGTGAAGTTCTTGGAAGTGTTGGTGGTTCTATGTTTAACCAACACAATTCATCACATTCTTTGATTCTTTGTAATTCATTAGTTGTGAATTAAGCAGGCACAGGATAAGATTACTTCCGCCACCTTTGGCAAATTGTAGATATATTTTGGAAAATTATATTCAAAGAAACTGCTTTACAAATCTTTTAAATTTGTTTGAGAATAATTATATTTTTGTGAAAGATTATATTTTTATTGTTTTTTATGCTGTTGTTATATGGATGAATTAAGGATTGAATCTTATTAGGACTCTATATTTTCTTCGAAACAACTTTAACTTTTTTTTGTAATTTTTTTTATCGTAATAAATAACATTTTTTACTAGATGGTAATCTTAACGGTCTAAATAAATAAATAAAACTTAATATCTATAATTTCTCAAACATTTTAAATAATAATACATTTTCCAACTTAATAAATACGTATTAGTCAAAAATTAATAAAAAGAATTTAAACTAAAATATTTAATTTATTATATATTTTATATAAATATTTTTACATACACTTTGATATAAATTTTATCTTAATTTTAAACTTGATTGAAAATGTTTTAAGATATAATATAAGATTAATCATGGAACATATAATATAAAAAAATATAATAATTGAAATTAAAATAACACAAGTGAAATAATGTTAAAGGAACAAATTTTCTTGTGAATTTATCTAAAAACGAATCTCATTACAGGAAATAAAATAATCATCCCATTCTTTTATGGATGGGTCATGTGAAAGTGTGAAACAAGAAACATAAAAGAAGAGTATAAATAATAAAAATAATTTAGATTTTTCAATCTAAATATTTTGCTAGATTTATAAAATTTCAAATTAATTTTATAAAAAATATAGATTTAAATTTAAGATGTAATTGAAATATTTAGATTTGGATTGATTCACAAATATTTGACTTCCTTACATATTAATTATTCTTAACAACTACGATACCATTAATTTAATTGCTTAGAGAAGCTTAGTAACTAACCCAATTAAAAGTACAAATCATCATAATTATACACGGATAAGATATTTTCATTATTTAAAAAAGATTTCAACCATAAATGTTTGAATAGATAATTTGAATATTTAGAGAAGAAGAAATATATTATTATAGATTTAATTGGGATTGATCGAATTATGAAAGGATAATTTTTCACTTTCGAATAGTAGTCAAATGATAGGTTAGATGCTAATATATAATCTATTGCAATATTTAATAAGAATGATAAAAATAATTATGTCCAGTATATGATGAACATTTGTCATCTCGGTAAAAATTATTGAGATGTCCAAATATTACATAATTAATGTTATGTTGGTATCTTGACATATTTTACCCACAACATCAATAAAAACTTAAACACATCATTAATAAATAATACTCAACAGAATATCCACAAATCATAATTAAATTATAATTAGACTTTATTAGTGAAGGGTATTTATTTCACACAACAAAATCATATTAGTCTGTAATAAATTCAGACTTAAATATATATCTAAATTTTGATTTATGAAAAACACGGAGAAAATATCCTTAATTATCACGTGTTTTAAATGTTTTCATGCCGCCAATTTTACTCTCTCCCATGCTTGACTCTTCGATAACAAGATTTCATTCTTTATAAGGAAAGACAACTCCTTTGTGTTCTTTGTTCTTTAAAACACAAATCATCGTACACTGCTATACCAAACATGAACTGGGTTTGTGGAGACTCACTCGGCCATGGAGCCTTCGCCACCGTCAACATCGTCGTGCCTGCAAGCGGCTCCACTTTTTTCCCTTCTGCAGCTGCCGTCAAATCCTCTGTTTCCCACAACGCGTGTTTGCTAAAACACGAAAAGGAGATACTCTATCGTCTTGGCTCTTCCCCTTACATCATCAACTGTTTCGGTCACGATCACACCGTCGAAAACAGCGAGGAGTTCTACAACGTCTTCCTCGAACAGGCCGCCGGAGGTTCCCTCGCCGATCAGGTCAAGAAACACGGCGGAAACCTCCCGGAGCCTTTCATGCGGCGATGCACAAGGTCCATCGGGGAAGGGCTTCACTGCGACGTGAAGCTTCAAAACGATATCGTTTTCGACAATAGCGAGGTGAAAATGACTTTTCTTAAAAAATATTATGATATGTAGTTTACTCTTTGTTTTCATTTCTTGAGAATTTTATTTAAAAAAATGTCCTTTGAATTTTTTTGAGAAATTAAAAATAAAAATAGTGTAGAGACTAACTTTCTCTTTACTTATTTTATGTTATATTTTTTGGATTCAAGGTTGCAACAAGGATGAAACACGTTATCAGAAATGAAGGATGTAATAGAAATTATCAAAGATTTCCTTATAGGAAGACATCCAAAACAAGTGCGATTAAGACTGGTTTGAGATCATCAATTACATGCAAATATTGGATAAATGGTAATTGCATGTATGGTGATCAGTGTCGAAATTTACATTCCTGGTCTATTTCAGAGGGAACTTCTATTGATGTGAAGGTATATAATTTACATTGTTATTATGAAGTATCATTTAACTCCTTTAAGTTATTAACTTATATTAACATGTGGAAAAATTTGATAGGAGGACAATATAATACCTTCAAGATTAATTTGGTGGACACCACCTTTTGAAGGATTTGTCAAGATTAACTGTGATGGAGCATTTACAATGCACGGAAACAAAGCAGGCGCAGGAGGGGTTGTAAGAGATTGGAGAGGAGAATTTATCTTTGGTTTCTCTAGTGGCTTGAAAAATTATTCTGTACTCATGGCTGAATTAGAGGCAATCAAGATTGGAATTGAAATAGCAATTTCCAAGGGATACAAAAACTTAATGGTTGAAAGTGATTCTAAAGTTGCCATTGATATTATTACTAGCCTTGTAGTCCAACAAAGCAATGGCGACACAAGTCAAAGTCAAAATGACATGTCTTCAATAATTGAGATAAGTAAGACGGCTAACAAGATTCATTGGAATCACGTGTTCAGGGAGGTAAACTCAGCAGCTGATGGCCTTGCAAAACATGGGTTGTCATTGTGCCCTGAGGAAGGCGTTGAAGTTTTTGAAGATCCTCCCTATTTTATTGAGAGTCATTTGTATTTAGATAGAGCTGGAAAAATATATCGTCGATGATATATTAATCGAATTTTGATGTATTTTACTTACAAAATAAATAAAAAAATGTGTAAAGAACTATTCAATAAAATAATCAGGCATTTTTAGAATTTGAATTTGATGTTGCTCTATATTGTTATTATTATATTATTTATTTTTCAATAATTAAAAAATGTAATAACTTTTTTTATTTTTATATTTGTCAGTAAAATTTGTTAATAATTATTGATGTACATAAATTTATTGGTAACATCTAAGTAATAACATACACAAATCTATCCATCAATATAATTTATAAAACAAAATTCAATTATTCATGAAAAAAAATCTCTTAACGAATCTCATCAAGGAAATAAAATAATCATCTCATTCTTTTATGGATGGATCATGTGAAAGTGTGAAACAAGAAACATAAAAGAAGAGTATTAATAATAAAAATGAATTTAGATTTTTCAATCTAAATATTTGGATAGATTTATAAAATTTCAAATTAATTTTATAAAAAATATAGATTTAAATTTAAGATGTGATTGAAATATTTAGATTGGATTGATTCACAAATATTTGTCTTCCTTACATATTAATTATTCTTAACAACTACGATACCATTAATTTAATTGCTTAGAGAAGCTTAGTAACTAACCCAATTAAAAGTACAAATCATCATAATTATACACGGATAAGATACTTTCATTATTTAAAAAAGATTTCAACCATAAATGTTTGAATAGATAATTTGAATATTAAGAGAAGAAGAAATATATTATAGATTTAATTGGGATTGATCGAATTATAAAAGGATAATTTTTCACTTTCGAATAGTAGTCAAATGATAGGTTAGATGCTAATATATAATCTATTGCAATATTTAATAAGAATGATAATAATAATTATATCCAGTAGATGATGAATATTTGTCATCTCGGTAAAAATTAATGAGATGTCCAAATATTACATAATTAATGTTACGTTGGTATCTTGAGATATTTTACCCACAACATCAATAAAAACTTAAACACATCATTAATAAATAATATTCAACAGAATATCCACAAATCATAATTAAATTATAATTAAGCTTTATTAGTGAAGGGTATTTATTTCACACAACAAAATCAAATTAGTCTGTAATAAATTCGGACTTAAATATATATCTAAATTTTGGTTTATGAAAAATACGGAGAAAATTTCCTTAATTATCACGTGTTTCAAATGTTTTCATGCCGCCAATTCTACTCTCTCCCATGCTTGACTATATGTATCTTGTATAGGAAGAAAAAATTATACCCTTCTTTGCACATCTTGGTTGAGCAGAAAATCATTTTCTTTTATATTATACTAAATATTAATTAAATAGGTTTTTTACAAAATATAAAAACTACAGTAAAAAAATGATATTATTGACAATTTAATGTAAAAAAAGTCAAAATTACATGTAATTAAAATAATGTAACTATAATATCTGTTATTTGTCACACAACTACATAAAATTAAAATTTTATAACTATAATATTTGTTATTTTTTAAAAAATGTTGAGAGAAAAATATTTTAGATATTTAAGTGACTTAATAAATATCAAACAACTTGAATAATAATAATAATAATAATAATAATAATAATAATAATTATTATTATTATTATTAGAAGGAAGAATGAAGAATTGTGTAACAAAAGAATGATTCAGAATTAAGTTTTTTAAATTAAAGAACTAACATGATTCTAAACTCAGAAATTGATAGAGAAATTCTCAAACAATAAAAATAAAATAAAAAATTTAAATTTTAAAAAATATTAAATTGTGTTTTAAAAAATATTTTATTTGATAATTTGATATTTACTATTCTTTAAATATAATACACCATTTTTGAAATGAATCACCTAAAGAAAAGAAAATGCCATCGAGATTATTAAAAGAGAAAATTTACCTTGAAAAATTAAGTAAACATAGTGAATATTGACAATAAAAGAAAAAATATAATAATAAAAATATTTTTTTAGGTTACTTAATAAATTAAAGATATTTTTATTAATTTAAAACAATAACGAGGACGAAGATGAAAGAAAAAATGGCGAAATATATATATATATATAAATATTTATATTTATCTTTATATACAAATTTAAAAAATAGGTATTATCAATATTAGATCTATACTTAAATTTTCAATTAAAATTAGAATAAATTTAGATAATATCAACGTCAATGACTTAATATATAATCTGCATATTAATTTAAATTTGATGATAAAACAAAAGTTATGGTCAATGTATTTAAATTGTATTATATTTTAAATATATGCGGTTGAACTCAATTTTTAAAAAAATGTTAGTGTAAAGTTTTTTATTGAGGGAATAATAAGTCACCCATCATATCAATGAAAGGTTATTTTAACCAAAGCGTTTTAAAACTAATAATAAGAACTTCCAACTCAGAGTGTCAAAAGCTTTATGAATATCAACTTTGTAAGCCACATTACCTCCTCTAATCTTTTTAGAAAGCATGTTAATAGCTTCAGAAGCAATACCAATACAATCCTGAATTTGTCTACCCTGCACAAATCCATATTGATTAGGAGAAATGATTCTAGCAGCCACAAGTGCAAGCCTATCCGCCAGTATCTTGGAAATAATCTTAAACTTGAAATTAGTAACAACAATTGGCCTGTAATCTTTAATGGAATCAGCACCCTGAACCTTTGGAATAAGAGATACCACATTACTGTTCATTCCAGGGAGAACCCAGTTTTGTTTAAAAAACTGTTGAACAACATTGCAAACATCTGTCCCAATAATTTCCCAACAAGAATGATAGAAAACACCACCAAAACCATCAGGACCAGGAGCACTATTACTGTTAAGATTAAAAACAACATTTTTAATTTCAGAAAAATCTGGACATTTAATCAACATCATATTCTCCTCAGAGGAAACCATCGCAGGAATATAAGTACCAATAAAATCTTCCATATTATCAGTATCCAGAACATTAGAAATAGACTCAGCATAAAGATTTTTATAAAAGTCCAAAATATGATCCTCAATGATTTTAGGATCCTCCGTAACCTCATTATCAATCCGTAGATGATGAATCCCACTAGAATTATTTCTCCTTTTGACCACAACATGGAAAAAAGCAGTATTTCGATCTCCATCCTTGAACCATAACATCTTAGCCATTTCTTTCCAAAACAAATATTGACAGTGAAGAGCATGATCAAGCTCCTCCTTAGCAATATTTTCTTGACAGACAAGTCCATCACTATCACACAAACTAGCAGTCTCTAAGCTTTTTTGAATACCAAGAAGGATGCCCTGCTTAAGAAGAACTCCATTATAAACATTACCAAAAGAATTTTTATTCCAGTCTCGGAGCTCAAGTTTCAATCTTTTTAACTTATGTTGCAAGATAAACATAGGACAACCAACAACCTTATTAGCCCAAGAATCATGAATAAGCTTTAGACACGAAGTGTCCTGAAGCCACATCGAAAAGAAACAAAAATTGCTAACCTTCCACAAAGAATTACTAGCAAGACTAGCAAGAATAGGGGAATGATCAAAACAATTTTTAACAAGAACCTGATAAGTACAAGAATCCCATTCATCCAGACACACTCCATTACACATAAAGCCCTATCCAGTCTTCTATGTATTCTATGCACCCCTCTCCTTCCATTACACCAAGTATAACTAGATCCAGTAAAAGGCATACAAGAAAGATCATTAGTATTAATCCAGTCAAGGAATTCATTACAAGAAACTTGATTAGGTGCCACCCCCCCTTTACAGTCATCCGTCGAGAGCACATCATTAAAATCTCACAGAATACACCAAGGCCCTGTGAAGAAACTAAGATCCCTCCACAAAAATCGTCTAGTCAAGTATGTGTTAGCTCCATAAACACCTGCAAAGCTAAAACATTTATCACGCAGAAGACAAGTTACAAAGATAAATTGATCATTAACTAAGAAACTTTGGACAAGATTAGGAACCGACAAACACCAAATCTTAGCAACTTTATTAACAATAGGAGATGTAGCCACCAAATGCATATTAACAAATTTGAAAAGGACGTCGAAAGCATTAGTGTACGACATCATGGGTTCAGCAAGAAAAACTAGGAGGGGTTTATGTAGTTTAAGTAAACTAATCAACATCTCCACAGTTTTGTGGTTTCCCAATCCTCTAACATTCCAGAAAAATGAAGAGACCTTCATTACGACGTTGTAGAAAGAACTGCCTTAGCAGTTTTCCTGGATTTACCAGTCCCCTTAGGTGGTCTCCCTGGTTTTCTTTTAGTGCGAACTGCTTCCTCCCCACACTGACATCCTCCTCCATCTCATTGGAGTCAGCCCAAAATTTTGAAACAACCTGATTTTCAATATGATCAGAATTAATTCCAACAGGCGGAATAGTTGACGCTCCAATATGAGAATCACCTCCCACATCTGTAGTTTCCAAACCATCAAGAGAAGAAAAGTGATTTTGAAGGACCAACGATATTGCTTTAACATCCCCAAGATATTTAGCCTTCCGAGGGGAGGTATGAGGCGACTGAGATGGTACAGTCACAATAGCAGAGACCTCCACATTAGGAACTGGTGCATTAGTGTCTGCATGTGATTTAACCCTCCGAGGAGAGGTAGTACGCAATGGAGATGGTACAATCATAGGAACAGATACCTCCACATGATGATCATCAATAAAAGTTGTTGAATT